>NW_017259253.1:260313-270185 GCF_001594045.1 Atta colombica
ATATTGAATCTTTTGCGCGCTCATTACCTTAGAAAAAATAAATAATCTAGAAAGGGAGAAACTTTGCGATAATGGTTCGTTACGCGATATGATTTTCTGTAGGTACTTGTGGACACACCGTTACTATCTTATCTCATTCTATTAACATTTATCGCGTGAATAAATGCAGTTAAAAATTAGTCAATATTTTAACACAGTTGAAAAAGATTCTTCGATTTCAGTTTTTTAAATATTAATTGTAATTGTAATTTGCTCTTATATGCAATACACATTAGGATAGAAATTAAATTGTCTAATACAAAACGATTTTGCCAAATTATTTAAAAATTTAGACACAGATTTAAAAATAATTTTGCAATATTAGATATTAAAATAATTATGTAAGATATCCAAGCTGGTCGCTGAAAGAATGTCAAAACGTTTTGCGATATTGTTTATTATATTTAAGTCCTATATAATTATTTTGATGGTCCAACAAAATTATTTTCAAATTTATGCATATTTAGCTAAATTTTTAGATACTTTAGCAAAATAATTTTTTCTATGTACAAAAATCGATGAACAATTAACGCGTTGTTAGTGTTCGAATTTATGGGATTAAGTATGACTTCTGCCCGTGGATAAACTTCGTCGACTAACAAATAATCCTCCTGTCGATTCGTCGATGATGAGCAGAGCGAAGTCGTTGCTGGACGAGCGAGTTAATCCTCGCAAGGCGCATCAGGAGAGAAACTCGCGATTTAATCCCCGCGACGTCGCGCGGTAAAATAACATGAAATTGCGATGTCGCGGATGCAAGGAGGACGCGACGGGGTGGAAAGTGGCGACCGGGAGTGGACCGGATTCGGTTATGGCCGGCGAGGGTTCATCGAGGATCCCCTCGAGGAAGAGGCGGTGACAGGGTTTCAGAGTCGGATTACTCGCAGCGCGGCGCGGTGCAGAAGTTAGGTGAGACTACCTAGCGTCGTCCGGCTCGGGATAATTACGTGAGGTGCATTAGCGCAGCCGCACGTAGAGCACACGTGCATATGTGTAATCACAGGCGGTGCGGATCGCGACATACATACATACGTGTGAGAAGGCGAAACGTATGGCTGCTTGTCATGAAAAGTATACGTACATGTGGGGTTAACCCATCAGCGATGCGGTCGTGCAAACTTACACGAGTACTATATCTGCTCGTATGAAGGAAGAGATTTGACGATTATTATTTTCGATAATGACTTCCGGCAATTACATACAATTAAAAGCAGGAGATGCGGATACTAATTATATCGTCTTTGTTAGCTATTAGAATAGTTTTAATAAGTTAATTCTAAAAGGAATAAAAAGGAAATATAAATATATAAATGTTGAAAAGTTGTAGAGTAGCCAACGCACTTTACTTTTTCAATGTTATTTCCGACTTCCGCGAAATGAGATGATGTGCACGCGAATTGGTTCACCAAAATGAACACGCGCGCGCGCTCAACGCATCGACTTCTATTCATCTGCAGGAACGAAATTCATTGCAGAAATCTGACTATGCCTTGAATGAATTTTATACGAATGGAGATTTATGTTAAAATAATTTAGGAAATATATTCTTGGATTCTCGCAGTTGCTTTTCTCGATGGAATTTAAATAATAAATACATCGAGTATATCCAAAGCATAAATGCCTCATGTGTCTCACTTCGAGAGTGATTTCTATTTACAAAGCAAATACTTGATCGAAAATGTAAGAATATGACAATACATAATAAAAATAAAATAAATTTAAAAAATAAAATATTGTATTGTAATATAATATGTAAAATAATATTCCAAAATAAATTACATTACTGACAGAAAGTTTTCTTGACATGTTACAATTAAACTTATTTTTATTCGTTTAAACTTATTTTTATACGTTTAATGAAAATTAGTATCGATCCAATTCTCAAAATTATTATCAAAAGGAAAAATTTAAAATATATCTGTGATATAAAATGTAAATGATTTACAACTGTAAATGGTTTTTTTTTATATATATGTGTCTCCTGTAATTCTACATTCTATTTTCAAAATTTCCAATATTATGATTTGGTCGAGGAAAAAAAATTATGAGAAATCTAAAATATTATGACTGATATTGGTATAAAAACAAAAATATATTCACATTAACCAAAATAAGAACAGAAAATGGAGAATATATTCACATAAACTATAAAAATGCGTCGTAATCCAGGAAAAAATGTATGAATAATACGAAATAATAAAATATCTAATAGTTTCGTATCTCGGATAAAGCTTATCTCTATATAGAGGAGCAGCGGAAAAGTGACCGCGATTAGAACAAGCGGAGCGCGAAAATGGAATGCTTTTGTAATCCTTGTAAATATGACGCGCTTTACATTAATTTATGAACGAGGCGACCAGCCGAGTAACGTCGAGCCGAGGCGTCGTTATGATGATATACGCTTACTAGGGGTGTTATTTGGATTTCATTACATGCACCGACAGACGCCACCACCCTCCTCTGGTTCACCCTCGTCGTGCACATCGCCCGTCTCGACACGCTGAGCAATTCGAAATGAGATTATAACGCAACGCGCGGAAACTTTTTTTTTCGTGGAGAAACGAAAACATAAATTCATTGAATTCATCGCTTTGATTGATTCCTACGTTCGGAAATCTGTTAATCGGTCACACCGCACAATTTCCGCTGTCGAGCGCGAATCCGCAATTTTTGGATACGATAAATACTTGATACTCGCGGCAACCAATCGCGCCAATACGAAGGAAATACGGTCGGTTCGATCCGCTGCCAAAAATTCAACTGGCTAATTGCACGGATTTTCTTTTTCGTTTTATTTTTTTCGGAAAAACCACACGATCGGGATAGAAAAGTGGAAAAAGGCACGTGCCCGATCGCGCTACGAGAGAAGGTTAAAAGTCGATATTTTTTATTGTCGCTTAAATCCCCTTATCAACGGCCGACAGACAATGAGATAAAAAGGGTATAAAGCCTAAGACTTAATGATAGCTGTCTGACGGTAGATTACTTTTACTACTGCCGCGCGTTCTCACTACCACGATTGGACGATCTTCTCGACTCTGGTGGTTCCTCCAGACCGTCTAGCGATTCTAAAAAGCAGGTGCAGCCGCAGTTCGTTCTTCCTATTTTTCTCTTTCTCTCATTCTATCTATCTTCCTCGTTTCCTCATTCTTTTCTCATTCCTCCACTCACTCTCCCCACGCTTGTATTTTTTTTTCTTTTTATTGTGTACCTCGTCTTTCTTTCTCATTGTTCCCGTATCTCTCGTTCCAGAGTTTCTTCTCGTTCTCATTCTTCCCGTATGATCATGTCTCGTTCTATTTCTTTCTCACGCTCTCGCTCGCTCTCTAGTCGCTATTGGGCTTTACGGTTACGGTTAAGTAGAGGGCAAAGAGATCGTATCGTTTTCCGAACGATTTGGCTAATCGAGTGCCGGTGGCTCGAGATCTCCCTTTCTGCTCATCGATCGCAACTACGTACATCCGAAGTGTTGTTGAGAAACTCCATGGATGAGTATTTAAACCGCGATCTCGATGCTTAACGAAATCTGGCAGTCAGTCATTTTCTTTAGAATGACGACACTTATAACGGCGAGTTATGCAATTGAATCGATTAAAGATAATACTAATAATATTAGTGAAACAACACATGTAAGAAAACAATCCAATATATATATATATATATATATATATATATCCAAAGTTCATTCTCTCGTCTGCTATCGCGATTGTCTATGCAGCATAGTAATTTAATTTTCTTACCAATATTCATTGTCCATTTCCACATTGAAAAATGATATATTTATCTTCATGCACTATAAAAGATATTCCAATATAAAATAATTGAATTTGATGTTTGACATTTCCAATTTATTTAATGAAAACATTATTGGCATGTAGGAATATTTGAAAACCCAATATATTTGACAATGAGTTTGTAATATCTTTCAAAATCAACAAAATATAAATAAGAGATTCTCTATATTTTCAAGATGAAAATTATATTATTTCAGAAATATTTTTTTAATTTCGGTTATCTGTGTGTTAACATGAGATTTTTATTCTGTTCATATGAAATAAATATTATTTTAAATTTTTCTCGAAATATATACCTAAGCCAGGATTAAATTTCAATTGGATATGTGCGTTGTATTTGCGATAATAAATTGTCCTTCCGACTGTTTGGCTTTTCATATCTCGTTTAACAGAGGGAAATTATTCTTACCGTTTCGCCGCTAATCGACGTATCAAATTGCCACCGCGTATTCAGCAAATTTTCAGGCTCGGTCAGCGTGTACCATGGCTGGGAAAAAAAAAGTCGAATAAAATGGAGTCCGCTGGATCGAAAGTTAAATTCCGTTTGAACAGAATATGTACTTGGATCACTCTCTTCTTTTCCCCGCAATTGTAATAATAAGCGGACAGAGCGTGGCGATTGCTTTCGATCGAACGGCCAATCATTGGAAACCAATGTAGAAGAACGAACTATTTTATTACAATAGTATTTTAAGGAAAGTTTTGCGGCAATGGAGAAGACTACGACTGGGAGATTTGCCAAGCGAGATCTCTATCTATTTCGAACTGTTTCTAATGTTTCTAGCGATTCACAACTCTTTCGCAGATATACGTGCATTCTCAAGCGATATTAAAATACGTCGCATTCGTATTAGTATGAGGAATGTAATTGACAGTCTTTCTTATGTCAAACTATGCTCATATCACGGACAGAATGTTAAAGAACGATGCAACCCATTTTCACGCGCATATTTGATGCGTGCTAGTAAAATCTATGCGATTTTTTAACATCAACTATTACAATTAAATTCAAAAAATTATTAGAATGAATATTATTAGAATGTGGCTTTAACTTTAATTTCTTTTTTATTTTTTGTAGTTTTCTCGAAAACTTCTCCATAGACATACTTACATCTTCTGTATACACACAGAAAATATTCTATTTTTAAGAAAAGTGATTCCTTAATTTGCTTTTTTTTTCTTCTAAATAACGGTTATCTTTAACAAAAAAATATTTTTTTATAATAATCTTAAAATATACTTCTCACAAATTAAAAAAAAACTCTTATTAATATGAACTCAAAACAAGAATTTATTTTCTCTTTAAAAATATTAAAAGTTCGAAGAAGTGACTTCAGCTTAATGAATAAACAAATCAAATTACTTTTGATTTTAATTTAATAATCTTGATTAAAGTATTAAATTTACTATTCAGAATATACTTTAAAGAAATTTGATGCTTGTAATGAACTTATGATAGATTTGCAAATATATAAACTTTTGAAATTGGGACTTGAAACAAGTAATTATCATTCGCGTACAATATGTATTTTTCTGTGTGTATTTTTTAGTTAATTTTGTAAAATCTAAGATTATCTTAGGAAGAAGTATAGACATTTTAACTTTTTTACCAGACGTATATCCTTTAACATCGCCAGGGGCAAAGTTCAATCGCAATTATATGTGGTAAGACTGCGGTTTCATAAACGCCAAATTGCACTTTCTACTCGGGATAAGTCCCAGGTGGAAAACTACCCAAAGTTTACGAGATGAATGCAAACGCGCAATGTGTCTACTTTATAGTGCAT
This sequence comes from Atta colombica, assembly GCF_001594045.1. Taxonomy (NCBI): domain Eukaryota; kingdom Metazoa; phylum Arthropoda; class Insecta; order Hymenoptera; family Formicidae; genus Atta; species Atta colombica. The sequence continues at coordinate 265,934 of NW_017259253.1, forward strand.
TTCTCCTTTCCTCCCGACCCCAGCCGTCCACTTTCCTTCGCTCGATACATTCCAGCACAGGTAGTCGATAGGCGAGAGGGAAACAAAAATGAAAGAAAGAGAAGGAGAAAGAGAGATATCAAACTAAAATAAAATTCTGCCTACGCCACTGATTCGGATATTACAGCAGATATTTCAAACGAACGGACACAATGGATCACTGCGCGTAACCTGCACGTAGCTCATCGCCGCATTTATAATTCATCCGTCTGAAGTGGCAATAATGGCGCGCCACCGATACTTAATACCGCTGAAACTCGACGCAGTAATGGAGTATATTATTTTATTTTACGAGCGCGATGGTGCGCTCACTTGATCTCGAAGGTATCGATATTGCTAGACTTCCCGGCGTGCGGTCCGATTTTAATAAATTCCGGCTTCACCTGCGACGATACACTGACTAGGAAACATTTTAGACCGTCTCGGTTTTATGTAGATAGACTGTAGTACTTGCTATTTTAATTTTGACGATAATTTCTGCGTGTAATTTAAAGTTTAACTTATTTTCAAAAATATATCCTGACAAATCAAAAAATCAATTGAAACATCATTATAAATCGAATATTGTGTTTTAGACTGATAAAATACAGAATTTATAGGAAATAGAAAGCCTGAATCAGCTATCAATTTGAGAGAAAATAGAATGGGTATACAAGAGTGCAATAAATCGTGGCGAGACTCTGGTCTATTTTTATCGAACGTTATAGCCGCGGCCTAGAAAGTTTCGACGATTCGCCCTTCTGTCCTGAGTCATTTCCTTTTCTTTCAGGAAGGTATCGGCTCGCTAAAAGTGGTGCCTGGGGGAATCGAGCTAAGAGGTCAAGCTGCCGTGTTAGACGCCCTCATAGCCTCCAGCCTGAGATCTCGGAAGGGCAAAAACTTAGTGCTGGAATCATGGAGTAATTTTACGGCCTCGGCGAGATCTCACGATGGTCGGCTTCTCGCGCGATTAACAGTTGGTAAGTTATATTGATGGTCGCGTACAGCAGCTTCCATTTTTCATACAATTTGACGTCAAGAAGTAATTTTAATTTCTCAGAGAGAAATGAATTTATATAAATGTCCTAACTTGAAACTATATACGGAAGCTATATAATTTCATGAGATATTCTAGATTAATTTGCACACAGGAATGTAATTATTTTGCTAACGTATCTTTAAAAATTTAGCTAGATCTGACAATAATTTTATTAGATCATTAAAATAATTACATAGGAATTTCAAATGAGAAATATTGTAAAATTTTTGACATTCTAATCAATTTGAGTTACAAAATTATTTTATTAAAAATTATTTTTCAAAAAAAATTATGTAAGAAAAAAAGTGTCATGCTGATAATTTATCGCAATTCTAGCGACATTTGTCGTTAATATTAGTAGAAATCTATACACTGAAAGAAAAGATTGGCTGAATAGGACATAACATTTTTAATTGATTGTAACAGTCCATTTTTGATTGCGATAGCTTATCGAAATCCTATGTTGACATTGCGGATAGGCTAACGCCATTAAAAATTAGCTGCTGCAACCAATTAAAAATGCTGTGCCATATTTTACCATCTAATTTACTCCAGCAACCAATCTTTTCTTTTAGTATAGTCTACAATTATTAAACGGAGCTACAATCTTTTCAATTTTGATTTCCTAATTTTAAAAAATGCATAACTCTTTTTTATTTTTATTTCTAACTGCAGGACTATAAAAAAAATACTATTAAAATTATCCAAAGGTGGAATTTGCGAAGTTATAATAGTATAACATTCTATTAATAAACAAAAAACAGTTATAATAGTATTCTTTCTCTATTCATAATTTTATACAGTTTCTTATAAAAATAAAAAAGACTTCTACATTTTTTATACTAAAAAATCGAAATTAAAAATATAAAAATTCGCGTGTTAACGCGAATCTCGCATGATACTTCCACTCTAAAATATAAAAAAATAAATATTTCTACTTTTAGCTACAGATCCCGTTAATACTTCGTTTTACAATGTATATAATTTAAAAACAAAATTTCAATAATTATTATTTTTAATACATTTTAAAGCAGGGCATTAAAAAAATCATTCAGCATGTATATGATAATATACACATCATATTGAATAAAGAAGCCTAGTGAACATAAGTACAAAAATTCAATCGTTTCTGAGGTACAAACGATTGTGTAACTGATTTTTACGTGTGCGATGTGAAGATTTACCTCAGTGTTTACAAAATCGCGTTTAAATGTTTTGATTTAATTTTCATACACACTTTATAATGAAAAATTTTATCAGTAATCAGTAAATTGATATCAATCAGTAAATTACGATATCAATGTTTTACTTATCTTAATTTTTCTCTTTTCACGTCGTATACAATACGTAGAAGAAACAATAAGTCAGTTATGAAACTAATATACAAAATTGATTATATTTTAAATATGATTGAACTTTCTCGATCTATGTTCACTAAAGCTTTTTCACTTATTGTGGTATGTATTATCTATCGTATAAATGCTGAATGTTTTTTTTTACACTCTGTACAATTCCTAATATATTTTTTAGATTAAAAATCAGTCAAAATCAGAGTTCATTCAATTAAATTCTACTTTCAGGGGAAGATCGCGTCGACTGTGTGTCTAGAGGTTTCCGAATAACTGATCCAAGAGGAGGTGTGCTCTTTTCCGCGGATAGAGAACAAGTTATCGTGGGAGCGGAAATGTTAAGGGTGACCGGTGACGGTGGTGCCGTTTTCCAAGGGAGTGTGCAGACTCCGCTAGTCAGAGGAGAATCGGGACGCGGTCTTAAGTAAATATATTACAAACACCTAACAATATATTATATATGCATATGTAATATTTAATTTTATGCAATCGAAAGAGATTGACGTATATAGATTTCCCCACAAACTATTTGTGGATGATAATTATCTAATATTATACTACAAATAAACAATTTATGGATATTGTTTCGAAATATTATGCAATTATTTGTGTTTATCATTAATTCGTATCAACATTTCATCAAAGTTCAAATGTGAATTTCCGTGCACATAATTATATCCTAGCAAGTAATAACTATATAAATAGAGTCAGGCGAATCGAACAGCATTGTTATCGTGGAAATCGGACAGTTGCAAAAATAATTTGTTAAACTAAGATATGATCATTGACCATTAGTTTTTTTTGGAAAATTTCATGAAGAACATGAAGTTTATAGGTCGAGGATAAAGCATATTTATATTTAATAAATAGTGTATCAATACGGCAAACTAATAATAAAGACATCGAGTGAATAAGATCAATCGATCGTCCTTATTTGATCTTACGACCGAATAACAACATATTGTAGCGATTTTGTTTCTTCACAAAAAAGCCGTTTCGAAAATGGCAACTTTCACCTATCTATATCTTCAATCATCACACCTTCGGCCCGAATAAGCTTGTACAATCCTTTAACCCTTCTGCCCCCTCCCCTCCCTCCTCCCTCGGCTTCATCCTCATCTCTCGCCAAGCACCTCAGTATATTACGGCGAGAGATCGAAGTCTGCGAATGGTGGTGACGGTAGGACGGGGAGGTCGGAAAGATAGAGGGGGACAAAACGGAGTTGTACCGCCGCATCGCGGTTATTGATAGCGCCGGGCAATTTACAGACGGATTTACGATTACAATAAAACTTTGCTCGCGCGGAAAATTATATTCATAGGATTGGATTTGCGCCAGATATGAAATACTGCGGATCGTATGAGTTCGAAGAGGTAGGGTAGACAGAAGCAGAAGTCGAAGATCGGGGAGCTGACTGTGAAAAAAGAAATAAAGCAGAGTAGAGCGGTAAAGGAGCAGCTTCGCGGAGAACGAAAGGAGACGAATGAACGCGTGGACTGTTTCCTTCGGAGAGAGAATCGATTGCTTGAATTCGACTTTGGACCACGGAAGATACTATATAGATATTACTCTGTTGCTGGAATACTTAGATATAATATGGTTTACGGGCACACGGAGATTTACGGCGTAATTCGCGTCATTGTTGGAACGTAATGCACTGAAATTGAAGTCTACGAGTTCGATATCATCATTCATCGAGCAACGATTGTATCGCTATGTAGCATCGGTGTTTTATTTTAAACTCGTGGAGTTAAAAAAATAATGCCACCACACTTCTCTCAAAAAGAATTCAGTGAGAGAATAACGAGATGTTTATACGTATAGAAATATATATATATATATATA
>NW_017259253.1:270941-276349 GCF_001594045.1 Atta colombica
TTTATAATTTATAATTTTTTATATACTATGTTTGAAATAATTTCTTCTTTGTAAAAGTCTAAATTTTTTATCGAACTTTAGTTCGATAAAATATTTCTTATTGTTGCTTTTATCCATACTTGTCAATTTTCATAAATTTTAAACACTCAACTAAATTCGTAAGTATGAATAAAAGCAATAAGAAATATTTTGCAATTAAAGCTGGATAAAAAACTACAGACTTTTCATGAAGAAAAAATGATTTTAAATATAGTAAAAAATTAAAATTTTTACATATTTTGCAGAATACTTTGTAATATTTTAATTGATTTATTATTATTAATTTTTATTTTCGACACAAGAACTCGTATAGAATATTAAACATAGAAATTATTATTATTTTATTTTGTTATATTACAAAGTCATAATAGATTAAAAATACATTATATCAAAAATAAATTATTAATAATAAATTGATAATTTATCTAGCATAATTCAATATTAATTTTAATCTATTTAAACCCATCCATTTTAAGACAACAGATCTATGAAATTTGATTAATACGCAAATCTAAATTTGCATTACATGCAATAAACAACTCATATTTTTATAGATCCATTATCTCGATTTAAAATAAAAGATAATTTATCACTTACAGATACGATGTGCAACAGCGGAGTTGTAACTTCACTGTAGCTATGTTAATCTGAAATATAAAAAGATATCCAAATTACAATATTATTTTCAAGCGTTCAAAATAATTAATATGTTAACAAGAAAATTATTATTACGTGTATTAGTATATTAACAAGAAAATTATTAAATTTTACAATATTATTAATTTAAGAAATTCTCTTTAAGAAATTCTTTCCTCTCTTTAAGAAATTCTTTGGAGTAGAATCTCATTTTTTAAAGAGTGAAAATTGAGCCGAGTCGAAAAAGAGTAGCTCAATTTTCAATCTTTAAGAGAGAAATTTCATTCTTCAAAGTAAGGTTCATTCTAAAAGTTTTAAAGAGTTGAAATTGAAATTTATTAAAGTAATTATGCAACTTTCATAAAAAATATTTTTAATTATAGAATTTATGTAAAACCTTATAAATTAAAAAATTTAATTGTGATATCTGTGAATATATCAGATCAATTAATTTGATACTTAAAAATTCTATGAAATATAACGACAAAGCTATTTCATGAAAATAAATAATTAATTCCAAAAGAGTACCAAGTGCTAAACAAAAAATATTACTCACCTTAGGGTTGCTCCACCATCGCCTCATGCCTTCCTAGGCCTCCTCCTCCTCTCAGAATTCTCTGATTCCTATCTTCAAATTATCAGGTTTCTCCTCGATTTTCTGGTACGCAATATTCACTAAACATACAGTTAAATTAATCTAAATATTTGAATTAATTAAAGACATATTACGTAATCGCGCGATACTTTGCATGGCATTCTCGAAATTAATACTAATTAAAATGTGCAAGAAACACGAATTGTTGTGTGACTTTTTATGAATTTAACATCAGAAATACTGCCGACTCAAACGAGAATATTGGTCATAAACAAGCTTTTTTTTAAATTTATGAAACTTCTCGTTCTTTCTAACATTATCTCACTTTTTTGTGTGATGCATGTGCAATGTGGACCGCGTTTAACAGAATTATTTAACAATTGCAAATTCTCTTCGAAACTATTCGTCTAAATTTAAAAGTATAATTCAATCAGCAAAAAGAACTTCCAACAGTCATAAAATAAACGTTCTGTTGAACATGACCGTGTTCAAATCGATCGACAAAGCAGTTAACCTGCTCGCCGAACGATTGAATTTGATTAATTAGATTTATAAGAAGTTTACCAATAATTTAATAGCTCGGCGAGCAGGATAACTGCTTTGTTAGAACGTTCACACTGACTTGTAAAAATAAGTAATTATTATCGCGTGATATTTCGGACGACCCTTTCGGTATTTATTGCATACGTACTCTTTTATCGCGATGTCTTATTTCATGCGATACGCATCGTCATGAATCTAAAATAGCGGAGACGAATGTTTAGAAATCGGACAGCCACCGCGACTTGCACCTGTTGCTCCCTTCGCTTCAATTCGGAAAATTACTGTATCTGTAACGGACAAACGACATGTGTTTCAGAATGGCGACTAATGTCTCGGTATTACGACAGAAGAGACACGAGTACGAGTTAAAAATAAATATTCGCGCTATGTGAATTAGGAGAAATCATCGTTTTCGCGAATATTTTCGCCCTCGATCGAATGCGTTTTCAGAAATTGCCGGTATACGCGTTTGGGCTGAGCAAAATAACGAATAGTAAGAACATGGGATTTATTCGCTATCTACGTCTCACTTGCGAATTTATGACAGTATTCACCGAGCGAACGCATCATGACGCCATAAAGCTCAAAGTCAACCGTTTCGCGCTCACTTCGCTTCTACGTTGTTCCTTCGTTTTCAAAAATGACGAGGATACGCGCTTGTGTTGCACAAACAAATAATGAGAATACTAGAATTATTCGCTATTTATATACATTTTTATTTACGATTGTACTTAAGCGAAGCGTCACTAGGTCACACAATTCGAAGTCGATCTATTCGTCGTGTCGCCATTTAGTGAGTGATGGGACGACAACTTCATACTGATACGACGCGTCACGCGAGTGAATTCACACCTAAGATCCGATTGCGCCAACATTATTTTGATTTTAAGTAAAGCTTAAAACTTTTTCTGTTTCTATCTCTTTTTGACTTTAAAACGAGACAGATAGAATTTTAAGTCTCACTTAAACTCAAAATGACATTGGTGCAATTGAGCCTAAATAAATTAAGTAACACTTAAATAAATAACGATCATCATACGCAAAACACACATACAAACGAAACCACTGCATGCAATGAAAAAACAAACGCAAATCTTCATTCTGCGTTTGCATTTGCGAATTTACGAATTATATAAAAACTTAAGACGTGACGGAGCATCTGAAAATACAAAATCGTGCGTTGGAGTATTGCAAACGCACAATACATTTTGAACTTGTAAATCCCGTCGATATGATACATTATTAATCCGGAAATAATCACCTAGGGTGTTTTTACATGAATGATTTAAATTATTCACACATGAATTGTTATTTCGCATGGATTATTTAACATTTTTTTTTTAGTAATTATTCTTTACAAACATTTAAATGTGCATTTCCATTGAAAATTCGCAATATAAAAGCGTTATATCAATTAAATTTTTATTTTTAGAAATACTAGCCACTTTAGGTTTTATTCTATTCAAATATTTCTTTGATTTCTTCTTACTTTTTTTAGAAAGTTATGATTAAATCATATCCACAGTTCTCAAATACTAATAACTTGTCGTAAATAATCGTATGCAATATGTTGTTAATAACAGCGATTTTAATTGAGATGTAAAAACACTCTAGATACGTTTGCGTAAAAAAAAATCAGGCATCTAGTTCCGGATGAATGGATACTGAATAATTGATATATCACAATTTTCCTTTGATTTTTTTTAATCGTGCTCCAATAAATTTAAATTCATGCATCACTTTTTCAACCCGAAAATAGAAAGTGATGTACGAAGCTCTCGACATGCTGTTACTCGTGATTTGATCATTAAAGAATACAATATATTAATCTAAATATCGCCAATACGCGATAATTCGTAATTTTTCATTATCATTACTTCTATGTTTTTATTTCGAGCTTGTGATAGTAAACTGTATACCTTTGATGAATAGTAGACGCTTCGACACGTTCACGAGTCGCAAATCATAAGCAGTGATCAATTTTTATTCGTAGAAAATGTTTAAGTTTTATAGAATATTATGCGACGCACGGAGCGACTCGTACCAGCAAGTACCGCTGCTATCCCTTGCCAAGGTCGCCGCGCGAATGCCAAAGTGATGACGTATCAACCACCGCACCGCGCAGCGCGCCCCCCTCCTTTCTTTCCCATTCCTCGCCGTTCGCAGAGCGTCATTCGTATTACCAACCGCATGTTCGCGAAATACTTATCGCGTATGAAAAATATAAACGGATTATTCAATTGTTACTCGTGCTTTTGACGAACATCGTACATTTTACGCTTTGTTGTAATATTTGTTTAATTCTACATTACTTGCATGATTTTTTTAAATGTAATTATTAATTACATGTATGGCGTATTTTTGATTTTACATTATATCTCAATTTTCATTGTTCTCTTTAATGATTCACATTTAAATAGAAATTGATAATATTCTATACATTCTTTATATAAAGACAAATGCAAATTTTCTTTCTAAAATTGTAAATTCGCGCTAAATACAATACTTTAGCTAAAAGTATTAAATAATTTACTAACCATTTAATTTTTATTTAACTTTTTAGCGAAAAAATTGATTTAAGATACTAGTGAATTATTGTTTTAAAAATCCCTTAAATCCCTTAAATTTTTGTATAATACTAATAATTAATAACAATTAATGCAATAATAAAAGAATTTCAGATAAATGAAAAAAATATAGGTGCATACTTTTGGCTAAAGCCAAATATAATGAATATAAATAGCATTCGTACATTTAGCGAATATGCATAAGGCTAGAGTGTCCTGGATATTCCATGTGCATGAATAATGAAGGGTTAAAATAGCGATTAACATTGAACAATTAAAAGCGTTTTAAATTTTTACAGATTTACTTGGTTGAATTTTAATTCAAATATGTTGTGTAATTTTCATCATGTACATATATGTATATCCCTATATACATATATGTATATCGCTAGCGATACATACTTTTTTTTATCGATATATATATATATATACTGGGACTTTTCCATATTTGTTACCGTATCTTCTGTAAAAATGGACATATTTCAATTAATTTTTTTTTTCAATCGATGGAGAATTAAGAAACAAATCCATAATGTGTAAACGTCGATAGAATTAAGTAGCTTCGAGATATATACAGTGAGTGTTAAAAGTATTCGTACAAAGAAAATGTTTTTTAAAAAAAACTTTATTTTTAAAAAGTAAATTTCCAGCATCCAGCAAGAAATGAATCATCGAATTCATGTCGAATGAATATCGATACGATGATTTCAATTTCAACACTAGTTTGACGTCGATTTGACGATCCTTTTTTGATGGATAATTAACAATTTATTCATAAAGAATAAAATAGACTGTATGTTTCTTAAAATTATATATATCAAAAAGATGTGTATTAATTATAAAAAATATATCATCTGAAAAATAAACGAAAATTAAAAATTATATTTGGATGATCAAAAAGTATTCGTACAGTCGAGAAATTTAGCTTTTAAAATCAGAAATACATGCGAAGCTCAGTTGTTTATGTTAGAACAGAATATATTCATTGTATAAAATTGCTAATTAATGTTTATATTTAAATATTTTTT
>NW_017259253.1:276449-293474 GCF_001594045.1 Atta colombica
TTAATTATACATACAAAAAGACATGCATTTTCTCGCGTCTAAAAGTCTGTGAATAGTTGAATAAATATATACTAATTAGTAGATAGTTAGTTGACATAACCCAATTATTGACAAAAGAATTGACAAAAATTTTAAATACTAAGATTTTAATAATGTACGACTCGAAATAAATTTATTTATAAAAATTTGGTATAACGAATTTATTTAGAGCTGTACATATTAAAAGCTCAATATTTAAAATTTTTGTCACTTTGCCCAATAATCATATCAACTAACTGGTACATTTACCTTATGTCAAATCTCGGCATTTAAATATTTTATTTCAATTATTAAAGAGATGATCATTGTTATTGAAATAAAACAATTATTTACATCTCTACTGTTTTGATTCACATATTGATTCATGATTTACAATTAAATCGTGCAAAATATTCTTTGATAAATTGCTGCGAATCTTTTTTTGAATAAATAGCCATCGCTTCGATATGTTCATCAAATCGTAAATCATGGAAGTCAATTAATCACGTGGACTGATAATCGGTGATAATTCGTGGGGAATAATCGTGTTTCGAAAGCTAATGGCGACACACGATGTAGTTCACGGCTTTGGAAGTCTAATGATGATATTGTTACTTGAACATAATATCCCAATTCAATGAATATTCTATGCAGTATATTAATTATGTATTCATATTGTTCATTTTATGTATTATAAAAATGTTTTACATATAAAGATTAGATTACGTAATAACATAAATGTTTATCTCTTACACATAGTTTTTCTTTACAATAAATTAATCAGTAAAACATTGAATTTTAAAACATTGAATTTATTATCATTTATGGCTTTCCAATCTTTAGCATCACATATCTCTATGATTTAAGTTGAAAGTTGAAATTCTATTAACGTAAATTCCGTTTGAAAAATTAGTTCAAGAATTGGCTTCTTGATATTTAAAGGAAAATGTTTGCGGAAAAATCTTTTCTTTCAATCGTTTGTAACTTAGAAATTACTAGCGCCTCGATATTTTCGTTAAGAAAAAATTGTCTTCGCGTTAACAAAGAAATTTGTGTGAAAGTGGAGAAAGTTCTACATACAGCACATATAAATCGAATTATTTACTATGCTATAGGCTCGAATCAGCAACAAGATCCTTGAAGATAAGTGCTCCTCAGCGGGTGGTGATCGAGTCCTGGGCGAACGAGATTTCAGCTTCTTGCCTGACGGATTTGAAACTGCAAAGCGTTCATGGAGCCATCCGGCTTGATGCCAAGTCTGTCTATATAAAGGGCCTGAAGACAGCGATCCCGGTACAAGGACACTCATCCAGGGAGCAACAGCAACAGCAACAACACTCTGGCAGATCCTCGTCCGTTCATCAAAGCCAAAAGGAGACGACCATCTATCAGCTATGTGCCTGCGCAAGCGGCAAGCTATTTCTCGCTAGGCCGGACGGCAGTTGTCAGGCCGACAAATCGATTTGCTAATACAATTACGTGATTCAACGATGTATTGCGAAAGCGCAGAATGATTCATTAGGAATCATGGTGAACTGTGTAACTCGGTGATCTTAGCAACAAAGAGAGAGAGAGAGAGAGAGAGAGAGAGAGAGAGAGAAAGAAAGAATGGAAAATGCACTACGATCGGCTATCGGCGCGATCGGGGACGAGGCCTTTATTGGAACACTGCAAACGATATCAAACGAATCTACCCGCGCCAAACGGGTAAAGATGCCCCCAAAGTGCAATGTGTCAGTATATTCGCAGCGAAGAAAGAGTTAGAGAGAGAACTTGGTAAATATGGATAGTCGAAGCTATAATTAATTATTCCCAGCACGCGCTATTTTTCAATGAACGCGGCGTACGATACGCCTTCAAGTGCCGGGTGTCCTTCGAGAATCTCTGGTTTACTTAGGTTTATTTAGGGCCTAATCGAGTTAACAAGCGGCGTCGCACCTCCCCCAAAGTGCATACATGTCAATTAAATGGAATTGCATCGAGCGCTTTTCTCCTTTTTTTTCTCCCCCGTATTTTACAGTTCAACGTCAGTCATATTTAATTGAGTTGTTGTATAAGGGCACAATCGGGTGTTGTTGCGGCTTCAATCCCGCGCTTAAGGCACACGTCAATCTTTCCTAGTCACGGTGCGGCATTTTACGGCACGAGCCAATCTTCGTTCCGTAAAATATCCGACCGATCCGGCGGCGAGACGCGTGAATAAACGCGTTGGGCGTTTCCCTCGCAGCGGGGAACGCAGCCGTCGCGCGGGCATAAAGGGAATTCTCGCGAGGTCTTGACCCGAAAAATTTTCTCGAATTCACAGGTATTCGAGGAATTCTCTCTGAAGAATATTCTTCCAAACGGCGTACACCAAGAGGTCTTCCCTTTAACTTTTTCTCGCGCCAGCGCCATCGGTCAATGGCAACAGAGGGAGAGCGCGAGATTCTCGCCGAAAGTCACCGTCTTGCATTGTAAAAGACGTCTCGCAATGCGACATTTCCTCGCCGTTTTGTGGCGCGCTCACTCGCTCGGCATCCTTGAATTTGGCTCGAACTTGTATATTTCTTCTCCCAGCGGAGCGACATTTGTCGGGGGACTCAAGATATCTATCGGGGATCCAGAAGAAATCAGATCCCCATGATACCGCGGATAAAACGTGTATTACTATGTGTACGTAGCACTGTCGCCGATGCTACTCCACGACGTGCGATACTCGGATCGAATTCTCATCTTACGTTTGTTGTTAAAATTCATCATAAGATCCTTAATCTTAATCCTTCGTCTACAATCTGGTTTCTTTCGGCACAAGCAAAGTTTTATTTTCGAAGTTCTCCAAAATAAAAGAGGGCGGTGTCTACTCTCCTCCCCCCCTCCCCTCCTCTTAAAATATTTTGTTAATAATAGAGATAGAATTTTAAATTTTTCGAAAGCCTACTCTCTAAATTCTTTGGAGTAGAATCTCATTTTAAAGAATAAAAATTGAAGCAATCTTGAAAAAGAGTAACTCAATTTTCAATCTTTAAGACCAGTATCATTCGGTATTCATAGTCAGTTCTTATATTCAAGACTGTTTCAAGTTCTGTCTTGAGATGTCACGAACCAATCAAAGGGCCGCATTAACGTCTTAATTAAGGTCTTAAAATAAGAACTGATTATGAATACTGGTTTAGGAGATTTTTCACTCTACAGAATGAGATTCACTCTAAAAGTTTTAGGAAATAAAATAATAAAAAAAATTTGGCCAAAAAAGAGACCTAGGTTGCATACGGAGAGTTAAATTCAGCGCAATGTTAAAAAAAAAAAACAAAATCAGGTAGTTGCATAATGTGAGGATGATTGCCAAACATAATGCTGAAAACGACAGATGAAGACGAGTGATGATGAATTCGGAACGCTTTGTATCGCCGGAATCGCGTTTATCACCGTTAGATGGTACCCGATAAAATCGAATCGACGAACTCTCTTCGAGATCATCCCTCTTTCGTTCCCGTTCCCTCGTAGCATCTCCATCGTCTCCTTGAACATTCGATACTTTATATCCTGTATACCTTTATATCCTGGTATACGCTTGACACGGCGAAACCACTCGTAGGCAAATCGTTCGTAGCTCCCCCCACGAGTCCGCACTTTCGCTCGGTGCTGATGGCGCGGGGCACCCTTTCAAGGAGATTATTCCTCGCGAATCGCTTATTTCTAACGCGGTGTCTGTTTAATCCGTGCTCCGATACAAAGTAGAAGCGTTGTTGTAAGTAGGGCGACGGCTGCATCGGACTGTACGTGCCGCCGGAAAAGGCGAGAAAAAGTTAGATAGAAAGAGAATGTACATGTGCGTGCTTGTGTGTATGTGAAAACGTGAGAGATTGTGACTGTAGTTTGACGCAACCGGATCGAATCGCGATCCAGCTTGTACGCTGTACATCGGCCATGTCCATTTATTTATGTATGTGGCAATAAAGTCGTTATTGTTACTATTATTATTAATTGTCGTGGTGTCTATTATTGAATATATTATTCTTACCATTGTTCATATTATATTACCTTTTACTTTATTATATTATGTAGCAATTGTATAGAAATCTCAAAATATTAGTATAGATTCATCTTTTTACATTGAAAAAAGAAATGGTTGCAATTATTATAATTTAACCTGTAAAAGATGTTTTTAAAATCTTATAGCTTTCCTCTGAGTAAAATTTATTATAATTTATTTTATTTCTTGCTTCTAATAAGATATTTCTTTAATACCACTGATTTTCTGTTTCAAAAATTTAATTATAATTTATAGATATTTCAATGCTAATTATACATATTTCTTTTATAAAATTACAATTATTATTATTAACATTACAGTAGTATAAAAATAGCTCTTAATCGCAATTATTTTAGCAATTTGTTTGATATTTATGCAATTATAATTACACAAATACCAAACATTTTTCTCTCAATGTACATACAAGTGTACATTTGAAATTTGAATGTATATTGAATGTATATTTCATCGTCCAATGTTATTGGTCCATTAGCTTTATCATTTTTTCTTCATTTAGCTAAATGTATCACCTTCTCTCTAAGGGCGCAGTTTTCAACGTTGCAGGTAGGTTTGTTATTCCCATAACATAAAACATCCACAAATGACTGAATGATATGTATATATATATATATATATATATATATATATATATATATATATATGCATAACCATATTCAATATGCGCATTCTACAGTTTCCACCAATTATAACTCATGTAAACTAACAACTGCCGCAAAGGCTTTGTTCATCCAACAATAGCCGAAACTTTCGTAGCAAAATTACAATTAAAAATTTAACATCGGCTTCAGTTCAAAAATACAAACGGCCCCTTTCGATCACGCCTGTTTGTTTGTGAAAACATGCGCTGAAATTTTCAAAGCCGCACCTTTGAAATTCATCTATCTCCCTCGTGCTATTAAAACGCGGCTCGACGGCGGTAGCAATGGCGCCGACGGTGCGAAAGGAAAATAGAAATTTAAATTAGAGAATAATCTCAAGACTAGTTCGAACAGCTAGCTGCATAATATACTATATGTCAAGCGGGCTGACAGGTAACAGAGGCAATCTCATCTAGTACCCCCTTAAACAGCTCTGACGGCAAGGTAATTTTCTTGGAATTCGGGATTAAAATTGCATCTAGCGGCGATGGGGAGGTGGATAAAGTGCATAGCCAAATAGAGAGAGAGAGAGAGAGAGAGGGGGGGGGGGGGGGGGGAGGGGGAATTCGGGAGGGGTTGAAGCGATTTAACATTTTAGGGATGCTGTGGGCCAATGAGTTGATGTGAATTAGCAGTGACAGTAAAAAAAATATTTTTAATATGGTAAAATGCTGCGTTGATCCCCTTAAAACATGTAAAGCATAAAGAAGAAGCGAAAAAGAAGCAAATTGAATCCAATAAAATAATTAAAAAAAGTTTCTTTGAAACATTATAATACAATTATGAATGTATTATTTTATTATTGAATTATTTTACGTTTTTTTTTCGAATTACAGAAGTTTCATAACAAAATTGATAAATTAACCTTCCGTCTTTTTTGTCCAGATAAAATGTTTTTTTTACTAGGCTTTAAAAAACATTAACGAGTTTTTTTATATCTGTATTACATTACCAATTAGTTTTTATACTCAAACGCAAAAACCTTTATTTAATAAAAATTTTAATTTGAGCAAAAATGAGGATGAAATTTGAGAGTAAAGATTCGCTTTTGCCAAAAAAGAATCAGCGGACGGTTAAGTTTAATCAATGTGCGTAAAAACCAATTTCAAATAAAATGAAAATTATATCTTTCAGTTATAATAGCGAATGATTCAATAAATAGATAAAAATTTATATCGATTCAGGGAAAGTGTATTATAGATTATTTCGGAAAAGAGAAATAATCATTCAAAGGTATCCAGGTATGTTCACCATAAAGATAAATCCAGATAAAAATTCTTATTCATTCATTATACAAGAGTGATTATATCTGAACAAAGTACTTATTTAATGTGTGACTGCTAACACTGATACTTGTACCGTATATATACCTTGTACGTATTTGAGGATACCTCGAGCGCGCTCGATTCATGCTGTGGTACACATAAACCACACAGGAATGATGGTGTTAATGGCAGTGATCCTAGATGTAGGATGGTTTCTGTGAAGCGTGAAATTGTTGCGCGGGGCACGAGGCGCGTCCGATAAAGCTTTAAATACGAATTAGTAGCATCGTGGTGGTGTGTAGGACAACCGCCAGTGCATATAAACTCTATCACATCTCTGTCGGACACAACATTCTGCGGCAGTTTGGTGATAAACGACACGAATACAATATTACATGCACTTATAATAATTGCACGATATTAGATCTAGATGTTGCTTGCACTTTTTTTAGCATCTTCACTTTCTTTCTTTTCAATGCTCAAATATATACTCTCAAAATTTTTTGAAATAGAAACTTATTCTGTAACGTAATCTACAGATTAAAAATTGAGCCAGTCTTGATAAAAAGATTTTCGATCTTTAAGAATAAGGTTTTCATTTTTTAAAATATTTATCTCGATTTAAATGCAATAACTTTTGAAGATTTTAAACAATACGAATAAATTAATTTTCTCTCTGGATGTCATCTCAAAGACTCGACTTTGTGCCTATTCTGTAACTTTTAACAACAATGCCAATTAATAATATTGTTATACTATCATTGCGCAGCTTTTTTTTTATTACGTATAAAACATGCGTAACAACAATGCAATGACATCGACATTATCGTCGAGAGTTACAGAATAGGAATTTTACGTTTTCAGACTAACTTTATATACTGTCGGAAAATCATTTTGGCGAATGTCAACGATACATGGCAAGATGTGTTCTGGTATCACATAAACAGGTGCTCCTGAGAAGATACTCGTGCACGTATGGAGATCGATCGATTGTGATCTGTCAATTTCCACTATATCGGATCTGAGCTTATTACATCGCCTCTCAATAGTACAGATCCATGTTGGGTCAAATGTAATAAACTCAGCGAGCACGATCCCAAAGAGGGGTATAGTATGTAACGTCGGCGGCCGTAAATCTAATGATTTACACCGGTGGGAGGAAGACAAACGAATGGATCCACCTCGAGCAGGTACGGACTTACGGCACGACTTGAAGTAAACATTCATGAATCTTCATGGGAATAACTCCGATGGCGTCTGCTTCGACAAGTCCAATCTCCGTGAGCGCGCGTTAATCCCTTTGCAAGTCGCTCGATCGAACCTCGCGCAAATTATGTTCTCTTCGCCAATTAAGTTTGCCTTTCGCCCTTCATCTTTAAATCCGCCTTCATCCTTTTACGCATTCATTTTTACGCTGCCTTTGAACAATTATTAACATATCAGTTGGAGACAATTCAATTTATGAGTTTAAGAGTTTATTATTGGCAGTTTTATAAATACGAATGCGCATTGCAAATTTAGCAAGTAATAATAATAGTTAATTGGCACATTTAGGAGATACAAATATAATAATTGAAATATGAATTATAACATGTACTTGAAACTGCTTTATCAATTTAAATTTATTCATTACTATATTTTTCGATTAAAAACGTAATAAAACAGACAAGTAATCAAATAATTCGATTAACGGAAAGTTATTAATTTTATTCGATATTTATTAATAATATCTTACGTATTTTTTTTTTGCGAATTGAATGCTTGAATTGATTGTCATATTATAATGAATATGTGATCGTAATTGATTAACAATTTTATTATTTTAATAATTTATTAAAATCATATTAAAAATAATTTTTTCAAAATAAAAAATTATGCATAAAACAATAATAAAAAAATGCATGATATAATATGGCTCAAGTAATACAAAATTAAAAGAAATAATATTGAAAAAGGCTACGAGTCAAATAATAATAAATTAACTTAAAGATACAGTTATTTCTACTTTTTAAGAGACAAAAATCGATTTTCAGAGCAAAATTTGATTCTATTTTTGTAATTAATCAATTATATCTCGCATATATGGAGATATTATATATTATATCGACTTCCCATCTCGATTTAAATATATCCTACGATACACACGTGCGTTTCAAGCGACGATGCTTATCTAAACACGTATGCTATATTTATTGCACTCCAATTTTTTTAAAAAGAAGATTAGTGTACCTGTCAAATCAAATGCAAAAAATACGCGCGGCATCCTTTCATGAATGATATGTATTGGATTTTTAAAATACTATAACTCGACGAAAAATCGACACGCAATAACTTATCGTTTTACAACAATTTATGTACATATACGTATCAGTCGACAGGCAGCGGTAAACCTTTTCACATATATAGACGCTTTCTCGAGATAACTATTCTTTATGCAAATGATAAGCAATTATTACTCTCCCGCGCAAGTATAACTAGCTCTTTCGATTAATGATTTGTACGCGTAGCGAGATAATAAATGCTTGTTCAAGCAGATGCACATTTCACTATCTATTCATTTAGAAATCGAAGCGATTCGTGACGAGAATGTTAAGTTTCAATTACATTGCATATTTTTACACAGTCTCTTGAATTTTAATCAATCGTTAACTCGTATGGAAGTAGTAAAGTCTCCCATACGTCAGAATTGTCGTGTCGTGTGACTGTAATTAACTGTGTTTTCGCGAGTGAATATTTATGTGAGTGAGACAAAGAAACAGAACAGTTTTAAAAAAACAGAAAATGATCTAGAAAGAACTTTCTGAGCGACAGCGAGAAGCAACGATAGAGTATTTTATTATTTTTTTATTTTAGAAATTTATTTACTACTGAAGAAAACATATGTACGTATCGCTTAATTTTAATAAATATCTGTATGAAATATGTTCTAAATAAATATTTACAGAATCTTCTTTAGAAAAATTTTATCTGAATGCTTCATGGACAACGTGAAATTTTCATCCTTTGTCTGCAACCAAATCTTCGAACTGCAGATTTTTATATTATTATTACTAAAAATCTCAAGAAATTTTTACATATTTGTGAAAGCTTTAAAAAGTGAGTTTTTATTATCCTAGAAGTTGTATTTTACTCATTTATGCAGATTTAGTTTATTTATCAGAATTTACAATCAGAAAATTAACTGTGCGTGTACCTTTAAAATTCAACATATGCTAGCGAAGAATTAATAATCATGGATCTTGCTAAGTGAAAATCTTAAATTAGTTTCTATCACATGAAAGAGAGAAAGAGAAGAGGGAGGGAAGGGAGAAAGAGAGAGAGAGAGAGAGAGAGAGAGAGAGAGAGAGAGAGAGAGAGAGATCAAATCTTTCTTCCATATATGGAAGTTATTGCTATCACAAAATATTTTTTCAGAGTAATTTGCGATGCTAACATGACATAATTGTATTACTGTATTATGTACATTACATAATGTGATAAGAGGAAATCATTGTTTCTTATTATTTATCACATATTATTTATCACGTTATTATGTGATAAAGTATCCTCACATAATCAATAAGGACGAGAACCAAGTTTATATTCGCAATCGACGTTGGAATGTCATTCGCATCTACGTTGCCATGTGTGGAAGAGGTGTGCGGAAAATGGCAGGAAGGCATACACACGATTGGGGAGAGAGAGGAAGAGGGAGAGGGGGGCTACACGAGGATGCCATAATGGCGGCTAAATTCCTGCAACGGCCGGATGCAATTTAATGCCAGTCGTCGTGGCGCTATCATCGCCTCGCTGATGCAATATCTTTCGAGTTTCCGGCGTCTAGTTAGTGCGGAACGAGCTGTTGATAAATCTCTCCCACCTACGCTGTTCCTCCTTCCTCCTTACCTACTTGCACCCTTCATCCAACTATCCATCCTCGTCCCCGCCGCGCGCGGTATGTGAAGGCCATTTCTTCGGGGCGGAATTACATCCCCCAAATTGTAATTTTGTCGGGCACCACTTTCTAGCAGCACTCGCATTATTTCTCCCCACTCCTTACACTCGTACTCCACTTCCTCCCGTGAGAGAGTTCCTCTTTCCCCTTTTAGTCTTGAATAAGGGCTAACTTGCCGACGGCGTCTTGAACGAGCATCGTATTCCTCGCATAGCATGTGTCTGCGAGTGAACATCGATTGCCGTCTAAGTATTAGTTCGGTAGAATCTACGAGTTATTGAAATGTGACCCGCGGGGGTTTAGATGCGAATTTTACTCGCTCTTCGATCACTTTAATAAGGCAGATTGTAGAAAATTTTGGCAGATATTTTAATCAGTATTGAGAGCTGATAAAAATAAAAATGAGAATTTATCATGTGAATCGAATGTAACGCTGCGATAAAAATCAAATTGAGAAAAATATCGCGAAACAAATCGAATTGTGGGATGAAATAAAATTTAAAAATATTTTCTCGCATTAAAAGTTTGCTTAAACTAAGAAAATCGCCGACACATTTGTCGAGAAAAAATTCTTCATGAATAATAAACATAATAGTATTTTATTGTAGCAACGTGAAAAAATTTAAAGAGGGATAAATCGTAGCGATGACAATTATCTTCTATAAATACCGAGGGTTTCGAGAAGGGGATGAAGAACGAGACGCACGTCGCGGCAGAGACGCGAAACTTTAGAAGGGTCGCAAGATTAAACTGATCTTTAAGCATCAGCGACGAGCAGAACTTTAATGACGTCGTTATGAAATTAATTATTAAAACCGCTCGATAATCGTCGTCGAGTGTAGAAAGTAGCCTTTATCCCTTTTCAGCCGAACTGCCTTCAGAGGTTGCAGGACAAATTGCATCGAATTATCTTGAGAGTGCCACTCATACCACGCCATAGCTCGCTATGTGCCATGTAATTAACATTAAACGAGCTGGCGAGACTGAGGCTTTCACTTCTGAATTGCAGCTCCCTTTCACCCCTGTTTATGTGTTCCTTTCAAAATAGAAAACTTTACAAAAAAAAAAAATAAAAATAAAATAAAACAGTAAAAATAATTAAAAACGCTATGTGCTTTTATTCGATTTTTCGGAATGACGCAGTTTTTAGAGGTATAGTATAAAAAACGTATAATAAAAGGAAAAAAATGGGGTTACATGTGCATTCGATGAATTGAATAGAAATAATAAAGATAAAAGCTGTCATTTTCACCGGTACATGCCTTTTCATTGTCAAAGGCTTTGATTAATATTAGTGGAATTTTGTAAAAGAAAATATGAAGTTTTTCAATGATTGAAAATTTAATTTAATTTATTGTACATTCATATCTAAATCAATCTTCGCTCTATTTAAAATATTTATATTATTTTTCTAAACTTAACTCCTCTCTCGGTTAATTCAAAGCTAAATTATTAAATATATGTTTTATTATTAGGATAATATCAGTAATGTACATGTCGCTGTAATACAACGTTATTTATATTGCATGCAAAGTGATTAGTCTGGCGAATCATTGATCGCGTTGAATTAACAAAACGTGTCTGTTCCATGTAACAATGGAGCTATATAATGGTACTTGATAGTTCAATCCTGAATTGCTGATCCATCTTTGCATTCGTTGAAATTCACGAAGAAATTCATCGTGAATGTTCGAAATCCAATAGGAAGAGCACTATCTCCGATTAAAGAACCACCTCCATTAGTAAAATTGTAAGGCGGTGCGCTGCTTTCGGAATGATAACAGGAAGGCGATACTCCATGTGCGAAACAATGCTTATAAGCATTTAGGAAACGAATTTACGACGATTCTTGGACGTCTGTATCGGAATTAGTCTGCACGAGCGACGCATCTAACCAAGGTTTTATCGACGAAGAAGATAGAAGATCGACTATGTGTTCGGCATCTTTGCCGACACGTTTTCAAGCTCGCCGGATAATTAACTAAATTAATTAGAATGGGAGGGGAGGAAGCAAGAGGGGATATTTCGCAGGTGATGGCGAAAGACGCGACCGGACGGGATAGAAGAAGAGGCGAGTCGCGCCTTTGGTGATAAGTTCACTGATAAAGTCTAAACTTCGTGCGAAGCGTGTGCCTTGGCACTATCAATCATGTCTTCTTGCTCTCTTACGAACACTGCTATCTAACATTCGTATACGATCCACGGTACGAAAGAACTCGGAAGCCATCATCGACATATAGATAAAAAGATTGTATTTGTGATATCAAAATCTTAATTAGCTTATTTTAATTGTTAAATTTTTTTCACAATTTTAATAAACATCAATTAACGGTAAAATAATATTAATGTTATAAAATAATATTAATGTTATTAATTTTACACTCGACAATATAATATAACAAGTGCGTTACACAATATTGTTACATTGTTGAATGCGAAATAATGATGTTACTTTACTGTCAGTTGGTGTTTAGTAGCATGTAAAAAAAAATTAACAATTGAAATAAGCAAATTAAGTCTTTGATATTTCAAATATAACTTGATATCCAAAAAATTAATATTATGTTATTATTATAATAATATATCGCGGAATTATAATGATTAGGAATTAAAAAAAATAAAAGATTATAAAACAAGAAAACAAACTATTATATATATATAATAGTTTGTTTTTTGTTTTATAATCTTCTATTTTTTTTATTTAAATTCCTAATCATTATAAACCGCGATTTATTTCATATTGCGACTTGTAAGTCATATGTTAAATATGTAGGACACTTGCAGTTGTCCTATACGTTAGGACTCGCAATTCACACCTGATAGAGGAGTGAAAATTAATTATACGATATTCACATTCAGCAGAGTTTGCAATCGACTACTGTGATGGTCGTCGGCACTTCTGTAGATTGAAAAATTTTTATATCTGAGTCGTATGGCCATTGACATCCGAATAATTCCCACATCTACCGTATCGTTAACTTTTCACCAGAAGATCAACAGATCGGAGAAACGAAAGCCATAGCGAGAAAGAACATTAGCAATAAGTTCACGAACGTTAATACCGTTAATATCGTTAGACAAAGAAACAAACAAAAAAAGAAAAGGAGAAAATTGATAGAAGTATTGGTAGGAATGAAAAGTCGTTGTAGAAGAAGGAAAAGGACAGTGATGGAGGTGCTGTTCGCTGAAATCGAGCTCGATCTAGCACAATCAATCAAACGAAGGCAAATCATAGGAAGAAGAAAGAGGGTGGCATCCGAAAAGAGAGGAATCACCTTGGGAAAGAAGAAGCAGGGGGAATAGATCGCATCAGCGGAGAAACGTAAAGAAAAAGAAAAGAGAACGCGACGAAGCAGAGACATCACAAATCAAAGACGTGGTGACAGTTAATTCATAACTTGCAATCCCCATGACCATGCCCGCTGTGCCCCACCGCACGTTGTTCCGATCCACCCCCGTTTCAATCTGTACTCCCGCGGGTGTTGTGCGTGCAACGTATGCACCTCACGGGAACCTCACTCCGCCGGCTTTTGTGTGTGCGCGCGCGCGCGCGTGTGTGCGTGTGTGTGCGTGCTTGCGTGCGCGCGCGCGTGTGTGTGTGTGTGTGTGTGTGTGTGTGTATGTATGTGTGTGTGTGTGGGTGGGTGTGTGTGGGTGTGTGTGTGTGTGTGTGTATTGTACTTTTATTTCTTGTCGTTCGTCGCTTTTCCCGACTATTCGTAGTTTTTCCAGCATATTACGACAACACGAATGATTTTCAAGCCTCGGTTACGAGTTTAGCACGATCTCTACGCTATATCCCGATTACTCGTAACTCGAGAACTATTACGAGTCCTAACAAATTTTTAAGAAGACTTTAGAAAAAGCTTTAATTAATTTCCAGACATAATAAATAAAATGGTTGTTACATGCGCTGAAAATTGGAGGAACTAATGAATTAATTAAACGCAATGCTTCTTTTCAAATGAAAGAAATTTATTTAATTATATATTTTTACATGAAGAATATTTTGTTTTAAGTAAGCATTAATTTTTTAATCAAGTTTGCAAAAAAAATTAACTGGAGAAAATTAATTAGTTAATTTAGATTGTTAAATAGAGAGAAATTCATTTCCAATATTTTTTTAATCAATTATTGATAATTTTTAAATATATCTCTTTTCTTGCCATAACTACACTTAACTTATACATCTCATTATTGTGTTATCTTTTTTAAAGATAATATTTGTAAAGAATCTCAAAATATTACAGATTGTGTGTGTTAGAAAGAAAATAAAATTCCAATAACAATGTACATACATATCTGCGCATTTCTGTTCTTTACCTATTCGCTTGACGACGGATATCGGATTAATTATGATTTCAATGGGATTAGCTTTCATTAATTATATCGTTTCACCGTCATTCGGTGTCAGGCAACGGTTTCACCTTTATCTCCACCGTCGATCTGTTCAACCGCATTCACCACCCTTGCTCCGATAGCCACCCTTCCAAACCGACTCACCGCCATGTTTCGTGCGACCGACGTACACTGAATGGGCGTTCATAGCTCATTTACATTAATACACGGGAAACACGAACGCCATTTGCCGTTTCCCGCGAAAAAGAAAATTATTCGCCGGCCAAATGTAAACGGTTCTCGGTGCGTCTGATGAGCAGTCGACGCATCGTTAAAACGGAACATTCCCGCGAGCGACATAGCTCGTCGTGATTTTTCACGTAGTCGTTTTACCATCCTTTTAATTATCTGCGTTATAAGAGAGTTATCGAACATTCCTTGAGAATTCCTATCAGTGTTGAAATCAAAGTAGGAGGGAATACGTCTCATAGTTTGCAATTGACGCCGACTCGATCTGTTCTTAAGATAGGTTATTTGAAGTAGGGTTCGAAATTTTCTACCCTTTCAGAAGGGCAAAGGATCCGCAATATGTGGGAAAGGGATGTCGCGGGAATGATTTTCGCTGAGCAAATTAGCCCCCTCGATGGGGATATAACTTTGGAAAGCTCGACTAACGTTGCGTTTCCATGAAACGGAAGTTTCCCCGGCTGGAGACCAGGTAAGTAGTCAGGTTCATCAGATATTTGAAATATTTAAGACCCACTTTACGTCAATATGATATCGCTTCTTCTTAAGCATCGACGTGTGAGTAAGCAATAAATTTGAATAATCGAAACCAAAGATTATATATAGGATTATATATAGGATTGAGATAACTATCGTCGTTTATCACGTGGAACGAGTTGAGACTATCGCCGATTTGAAAAACGAGTCAAAGATTTTCAGATGCTAGCGAAGACACTAGCATTTTGCAGTGGATAGATTTTTAGAATTCCCTGATGAATCGTATATATTTGGAAACACACATGTATCTATTAATAAAGTAACTTGACAAAGATGGCAAAGATGATCCGACGAGAAAAGTCTATTTACTTTTGAAATATAAAAATTCTTAAAATTATTTTTAAACAGATTAATTTAATTGTAATATAATGATTTCAGCTTCAGTTTATGATTGTATTTCAAATCTTATAATAAGCGATGTACAGTTTACATAATTGACAGAAGATATTTAGATTAACTTGTTATTATACACAAAAAATTATTCATTTTTGTATATAATAAAAATTTTCTTGTGCGTTTGTTCGTTATATTTATTCTTGCCAATCTTTCTCAAAGACGTCAGATAAGAAATACAAATGAGTATATAATTTTAATCGGAAATGAACGCAGATTGCGAGAACTTCTAACGGAATCGTGCGATAATCATTTCTCAATTTGCGCAATCGGGTTAATGAGGGGCAGCCGGCACTCGGCTCAGCCGGCGATGCTCGATTGCCGGTGCTTTAAAGGGCCTAATCGATGCCTGATAGGGCAACATTATTACCTAACGCCAGACCTACGGACCGTGCCATTATCTCGCCTACTACCATTACGCATGGCTGACCAGCACCTTTCGATTCCGCGGATTATGCCGTCGAATCACGCCAGCTCGCTCGTAATTTGCGCCGAGTCTGCTGAAACTAATAAGAGAAATTAAATGTGCCTTATATACGAAGAAAAGTAATGCGATCGAATAGCTCAGTTCAAAGTCGATTCAGAAATAATTAAAAATAAAATCATAAAAAATAAAATGATTGTCAGATATAAAAATTATGAAATTTTTGTACACTTGTATTTTTATTTATTATTATTGTATTATATTATTATTTATTGTTATATTTATTATTTGTATTATTAGAAACATATTATATGGAAAATCAATATAATATATAATATAAAATGACTGAACAGAAATTATTTATATGTTAAACGCTCGAAACAAGTTAATTTGAAATTAGAACGACCTTCCGTGTCTAACTGTCGGCTATCATTTCGCACATCCGACTGTTGTCAATTATTTCCATTTCATTATCCATTTTCGAATAATATTGACACAAGATATATGATCAATGATATTCATTATTTAATTCACAAAATCTAATATCTCTCAAGTTACACGTTTATATAATGAATTTTTTTTTTATTGAAATTAATATAAAATCAAATTTCAATATTAATACATAATTTTTAGAAAAAAATAAAGTCTTTTTGTTCTAACTTTGGACTTGTTGTTCCATCTTCAGAAAAATTATGTTACACTTTCTAATGAGAAACAAAAGAGTAAGAAAGTAAGAGAGTTAGAGAGTGAATTAAAGTTTATCAAAAGGTGGAATCCAGCCTCAGTCACGGTTTTTATACTTTTTAATTTTTCTTAGTTTTGTCGAATGAATAAAAAATATTATGGTAACAAATTTCAAAAATATTAACTTAATATATCCAGTCATTAACACAGGGTAGGACAACAAAATCAGTTGATTGCATTTTGTTTAACATTAAATAAAGACTTCCATGTGCAGAAATTTAATATTGATTTAATATGACCCGTCTGATGAATTGATTTATCTCATTTAATACGCATGCATTTATAAAGAGTAATCGGTACACGGAAAAGCTGTTGCACAGCGAATCAATGCAAGCGGGAATCGTTCTATATCCTCATTCTCTTTCTCTGCCTTTCTCTTTTTCTCTCTTGCTTTCTCCTCTCTCTCTCTCTCTCTCTCTCTCTCTCTCTCTCTCTCTCTCTCTTTTCTCTCTCTC
>NW_017259253.1:293574-300491 GCF_001594045.1 Atta colombica
ATTTAATAATCCACCACCGCGTCGTAAATCCGCCGAAATTCGAGGCGAATGAGAGCCGCCTCGAAGATTACACTGCCGCTGGTATTCGAATCGGGAATTTCCTTTTTTGCTCTATTTTTGCTCCGATTTCTGTTTAATTAATACGCGTATGGAGAGTAAAGCCGTAGAAACATATAGGAGATATCGCCACTACCTCAAAGAGAGCAAGACACAATGATGAGAATTTTCCGCTGGACACTATGCCGACTCCCATGAGTCCTACAGCTCCGTCGTGATTGACGGCGAGATCGAATGCTAATTCCTTTAGGCGCCTCGAGACCGGAAATTTGAACGGGATTGAATCCGGAGACGGGCGTGGCCCTTCCCGAAAATGTCTGCCGTGAATAACAAAAAAGTAGACAGCCTAACGAGAATTACCTATGGCATCGAACTCTCAAAACAAAATTCAATTAGAACCATCGACGCTGTCTGACCCGTAATGTTCGTTACTACTTCGTGCATTCGTCACCGTTGTCAATTATTCTATCTCATTATCGCTTTTTGTACACAGCCAAAATAAGATTGTTAATGATGTTCGTTATGCAGTTTACAAAATCTGATAAGTTTCAAATAACACATAATATATGTTTTGCTTGATTAAAAATTAATTAATTTAATGTAGATATTTGAAACGAGCATCAAATTTTTAAGCAACAAATTAAATTGCTTTAGTCTGCACATCTATTTGCGTTGTCTTAATTTTCGTCGATTAATCTTCCTTCTTTAGAGGGTTGTAAATTCTACTCTGATTAAATGTTTTTTTAATTAATGTATGATTAAAAATTTTATGGAAAATCAGCTTCCAAACTTTATTCCAGAGAATCTCTCCTTTCTAGATCACGGTACAGAGCTCTCTCGTGCATTGGCTCCTTCATAATGCATAGGACGAACCATACGCACAACGGAGGTATTAAAGCGAAAGCATGAACCTCGGCTGCGCGTACCTCGAAGCGCTGCAAATTATCTGAACGCGCGGCGTCAAATCCTTCGACCTGAAGCAAGAGGCACCGAACGACCCTGGGCATGAGCATCGAAATTACTCGCGACAGAGCTAGGCGAGATATGAGAGAGAAAGAGTCAAGTAAACGAACTAAAAGGACTCTGATACGAGGCCCTGACAGAGACGACGTCGTGTCGTGTCTTTCAAAGAAGGGGGATGAGTCTTGGAAACGCACGTGCCGCGGATTGCGGCAGCGGACTTAGCAGGCTCGCGAAACCTCCGACGATCCCCGCTGTCGAGGGTGCAAAAAGCATCCCGCGGGAACACGTGCTTTACCCTTTTCAGTTAAGGCGTCGAGACGGCGCGGCGTGGAAGCGACAGTAGGGTGGCAAGTGTTATGGATAAAAGGAGAGAGATACGATCCAAGTTGGGCAAGGATGGCAATAGGCTTTGCCTAATGGCCTGGGTCGCCTACCGCAGATCGGTTGATACTCAGTCAGAGTAGGTAGGTAGGTGGGAGCTGCTGCGCCCTTCTCGACTGAGTCTTACTCTCTCGTCTTACCCCCTGCATCCCTCATCATCATCGTTCACGCGAGCGACACTGGAGGATCCTTCAATACCGCGAAGCTCCTGACGTTTCACGGAGAAGACGATTTGAATAATCGTTATATGCGTAGCGGTAACTCGCAAACGAATTCGTTATCGGCGACCGGATGCTCTTTCCCGAGACGGGCTGCTGCTTGGGAAAATTGAGAGTGCTACAGTAGCTAAGCGATTCTACCTAGTAGCGCAGTCCCGGATCTCGTCTCGAATGCGAAAGCCCTGGATGGTCAGTGCGGAATAATATGCGTGCATTACGGGCTTTTTAACAGCCTTAGCGAAGGAAGAGCGATGGAGCTTGGGAGATGTGAGTGAAAACGAGTAAAACGTATTCGTTAGGAAATAGAGTTCTTAGCAGCGGTATTTTTGCTACGCGCAGAAATTATCGCGCGAATCTTGTTAAAAATCTTCAATTAAGAGTAATATATTTTTTTTACAAAACTTTAATCGTGTCTGTCTCTTGCGCGAATATTTTCTCGGTAAATACATCTGGTGTAAAAATTAATTAGCATGCTGCCAGAGGAAAGCTGGCTTTCCTCCCCCGACGAATCAATTTGTCGGCTTTATCGGCGGGTACCTTATCAAAAGTGCGGCGAAAAGCGCCGTCCGCGAGTTCTGCCAATTTAATTTGGCTGTCAAGCTCGAAGGAAAAGCGAGGAAAACGACAGCCGTGGCGCGCCGCTGACGCTTCGAGCGGCTGGGGCAACGTTGCACGTTAATTTCTCGGCGAATTTATTAAACGTCATTGCCGCACCTGTACCTCAAAGCGAATCGACGCCGAATTTGGCACGCTTTTACGGCAGAAACCCGATATGCCGACAAAGCTGATTTCCCGCAGTGCCGCTTGCATATACCACCGCGCATTTTGTAAGCGATCGCGAGCAAACAACCCCTAGTCTCCTCTCTTTTTTTTTTAATTTGCGCCACCGCCCTTTTTACTTTGCAAACACCGCCCAGTGACGAGCGATTTATGCGCGTAAACGCCACGAGGAGAAAACTCTAATGCGACTAATGAATATGTGAGAGAAAACATGTTACCGCGCCGCGATGGACGACTTTATCATCTCAGTGTTATGTTCGTCACGCTTTTAACATCATCACCATGCATGCGGCGAACACGAGAATGTTGATTTTTCCCTCGCACGGAAAGTGCTGATTGTTTGACACCTACATAAGAGAGAAATGCAAGACCCAAGAGAGATATCGGATTTGTGTGCTTTCTGATAAATCTCCTAAATTGATTCAGACATCTACATTCCATTATGAAGACATTTACATGCCGTTATACATCCTCGGTACATTTCTCAATTAATAAGTAAGAACTCATACAGCACAGAAGCTTGCAGCAACATTGCTGTAAACATTGTTTGCAAAGCATTACTGTAATATTGTTGAAATAATCTTTGCTGTATGAGAATAAAATCGGAGGCGCAATTACGGAACAATTTAATACGATTAATTGTCCACGGAACAGATAAATATTAAGAGCAAAGTCACATCTGTAGAATCTATCTAGTTTTAATTTCCGGTCTCGTAGAAGTTCATAAATGATATATCGAGGAAGTACTTCGTAATTGCCGGCTTTATCTCCTACGTTCAATTTTAATCGCCGTGAGCTGTCATTGGAGGATGATCCATAGTGTGCAAGGTAAAACGTTTATTTCGACGGATAATCTGAGTCGCGGAAATGAGAAGAGATACCTCGAGAATCTTGCTATCTGAGGATCGTCTGCTGGAGAGAACAATATCTTTTAGACTTTTTCCTCTTAACCTCATTATTAATACACTAAGGAAAGCGGGGACTAACACTCCTTCTATTTCTCGACAAACATTTCGCTTTTCTTTCCTTAGCGCTAACAAGATAAGATTGCCATCAAGATAAGCTCCTCAAAATCTCCTAAACCTTCAATGTATTTTCCCTTAAAACGATTTTCAATCCTAAACAGTTTGTTTTTACACGTCACACATTTTGTTTTTTATATTTCTTTTTAAAGAAATCCTCTTGGATCTTTATAGCCTCTGCATGATTTCCATGGAGAAAACAATAACTATCGAAATTTGTATTTTTCAATAAAAATATTTTTCTTCCATTTTCAATTATTTTTTTTCATTTTGATTGTTATGGATGCGAAAGCTGAAATATATCATCCCAACAATAACGCAAAGAAAAGTCTCGCGATATATGTTCTATTAATATGAGGGTTAAAAAAAAAGAGACCAAACATGATTCTGCTGCGAAATGATTACGCTGTTTCGATGACGCCGAGATATGATGCGCAAATTGTTTTGATAGTCAAAGTTAATAGCTTCGTCAGTACGAAACAACAATCGGGGAAAAGCGTGCAGAGGGATGTTTCCACCCTTGAAATGAAGGCCTCGTCGATGGAACGGCGATTTTCGATTATTGCCGCGGTATAGGTAGACACACGCTCATGGATCGCGGAGGATCTACTACGGTCGAGATTATTCGCGGTCGCAGGCAACTGACTCGTTCCTCGTTTCGTGGCTAAATTGCCGTTCCACGATTGGCAGCTCGTCATCGATTCGATCCGTCGCGTCGAACGCGTCCGCCGTACGCTATTATTGTACGCATATATGCACATACGACGGTGGGATTGTGGTCGCCGCATATACAACAGCGACTACTCTCTGACTGACGTATGTATTTTTGTCGTCGACGCCACCGACGTTCATGATTTCCATCTGGAATGAGATTTCATAGTTACAGAAAGGCGTGTATAAACACTTGCAAATCGAGAATGAAAGAAAACAGACTGAAAAGGAAAGATGTAACATAAGATTCACTATTAAAACAGACTGAAAAGGAAAGATATGATATAGAATTCACTATTAATGGCCTCCGTAAATCGAATTATCGCGAAAAAAATATTGTTTATAAGCAACATGAATTTTAACTCTTCCGTCAGTAAAAAGAGCCGTCGAGAAGCAACTTTTTTTATTGTTTCGGATTATATAAAAATCTGAAAAAAATGTCTGGTGTACTTATCACAGTTTTAACAACGAGTTTCCAGTTCTTTGATTTAACAACGAGTTTTTATCATTATAAAAGTCGGGATTGTATTTTACTTATTTTTTACAGAAATTTAAATTTCTATAAAAATTCATAGTGCCAAAATATTAATAGTGCCTTTAAAGATCCTCATTACCGGCGAATTAATTTTTATATTTAGGCTACTACAGACATATAATACTGATGGAATATTTAATAAAATTTTCGTAAAATACATATAATAATAGTAATATTGTATTCTATGTTAAAATAATAAATTTTTACATGATTTTTAAATATGTAGATAAGTATTTAGTAATTACTTTTTATTGTTTTTATTGTTCTTAATAATTATTTTTGTGTAATTGTGTAATTGTTCATTAAAGAGTTAAGCTTGAGGCAGCAACTTTATCTTTATATAAAACGACGCTCAATTAAACTTGAAACAGAAGAGGAAAATTAGTGATTGTGATCGCTTAAAAATCAGCTTGTATTAAAAGTAAACCAAAGCTCGAGGGAGCAGAAAAATTCGCCAATTCCATAAGTAACCTGAAGAAAGAAAAGAAGGAAAAGAACTTCATCGTCTTCACTTCGATCAAGCTATACATTTTTTGCCACACATTTTTTCCTCTTTTTACAACTGAGCTGGAGTGCGATGAAAAAAATTCATAAAAATTCTTGTGCATCTTATTCCTGGTTGCATCCCTTTGCGCCGAACCTTGAACCATTCACTAGCGAAACTCGCTTTCTTTCTGCACGGCATTGTCGCAGTGATAAGTCAACCTCTGCGCGAGATCGCGAGATGACGAAAAGAGAAAAGGGGGAAGAGGAAGATTCGAGGTGCTCTCAGAATTTAATAACCATAGGTTCTTCCATCCAACGGAGGAACGGCCTAGATGTAAGGCATGGATGTAATCTTGGCGGGTAATTCATATATGCTAAGAACCGCGGGAGCAGGAGACACATTCCGGCACCGTTAACAAACGCTATCAACTCCTGGCTGTCGGTATGCTCGCCTCGTACGAAGTTGTTGTCTGGCCATGAAAAGGGGGTGTCTCGGGGAAAAGGGAAAAGGGAAAGGCGCGCGAGCCGCTGCGACATAATTCTAATTTTATTGCCTGGCCCGCACAGGGGATGCGCGTTTGCGAAGGAGACGTCGAATTTATGGGCAATTTTTCTTATTAATTTTCATAACTTCGACATGTGAGCGAGGCAGCGCGACGAAGTGTACACTCTTCTTTCCCCGCGCATTCTCGCAACTCTCGGTCTTTCTTCTCCTCTATATTTGGGGATGGAGGGTTGCGCTGCTCGTAGCTCCTTTGCACGTGGACGGCATACTTTCCTCGCTATCCCGCGATCTTTATCATGCTGAACTATTGGATTATATAAGGAAGAAGATTGTGGGGATTTTCGAAGAAACTCACGGAATAGTTTGCTATCGAAAAAAATGGCAACTGGGATAACGTTAAAGATTATGAGGATGAGATAAAGCGATTTTAAGTTAAGTTCGATGTAATCTCTTTATTATTAATTATTTCAATAAAACTTTGAAGCAGAGAGAAGAGACTGCAATTTTGTTGAACAGATAAGTATCTTTATTTAACGAAGAATTTTTATTTGCTCGGCCTTACAGTGAATTATATCGATTGCACTACGATATTTGCAATTCGATTTACAGCGCGAATTGCGAATCATCTACAGGACACTCGGAGAATTCCCGAATACATCGTAGCAATTTAAGATCGTCCCCGAATTTCATGAACTCGGCGCGCTTGTGCCAAGACTAGAGAGACTGCGGATGAAATTTTTCGAGCACTGGAGTGGAAAGAAGCATCTTCGACGTTTCGAAGTGGTAAATAATGGAGGGTGACGGACGGGAGTGTTGCTGCAGGCTGTTGCGACGAGAGTAGATGGGCGAAAGAAGGGGGCAGCGGTGGATGGTGGGACGACGACGGTCGAGAAAAGGATCGAAAATTGCACGGTAAACTCGTGCCACGATTTCCACCTCTCGGCGCGGTAAATTGAGAATAAACAGGCGTAGACGAGGCCGATGGAGTATTTCGCGTCTGCAAGATTCGAAGGAATCCGGCGAAAGTCGGTGTTTGATTTTACTTGCGAATGATCAATGCGAGAGAGAGAGTGAGTGTTTTTCTTACGCTGTGATAACGATATACTATGAAGTCTTTTCCATTCCGAGATACATTAAATCATAAAGATACACAATTTTATTTATTATTTTTTAACATAGATACATTGAAATATAAATCTGAAAATAATTTTATTATTATTATTAAAAATAATTTTGTACCATCGAAATAATTATATAAA
>NW_017259253.1:300517-322913 GCF_001594045.1 Atta colombica
ATATATATCCAGTATATATACAATATATATAAAATTCAATCCAAAGAACTATTAAGCATAATAGAATGTTAATTGCCAAAAGAACGCTGTTGTTTTAATTTCAATTTTAAGTTGATTACACTGAAGAAGATCAATGTTTGAAATGATCGAAACGTTTGTAGTGATTTTTTAATGTTTATTGAATCATGATTAAAACAAATCAGTGTTATTTTAGCAATTAATATCCTGGGCTTAATAGCTCTTTGGATTGAATTTGAATTTATTCATAGGAGCTTTTAAATTTAATTGTTAGTTTTAAATAATCCAAAATTGTTTAATAATACAAAATTGCATTAAGTATATTATATATAATATACATATTAAAATTAGTTTTGTTTCTCTATATATTTTTGCAAAGCTCAGAATTATCAGAATATCGCTGTTACATCGAAGGTTCTTCGAGGCAATCGTGATAGGATACTTTTTCTTTCGAGATAGGCCCCAAAGAAATCTTATCTTGGCGCGTATTTACAAACTGCTTTCTTCCTAGCTTTTTACATATTACCTGCCGCTATCTCGTTCCATTTGGTGTGGCAATATCGCGTAGTGGAAACGTATACACGGAACGTATAACGTTTCGAATTGCACGTGTTGTGTCCATGTCTCCTCTTACTTCTGTACGGTATTGCGCTGTCGGCAAAGTCTGTGTCCTCTCATCCATCACCAAGCTAAGGTCGCCGGTAGTCAGGAAAAGACGAGAAAGGCCTGCCGACAGGAGCTTCCTCCGATATCTCGACACGATGTTACGATTTGTCCACGAATTGTGTTCCATCATCTCAAAACAAAACTGCCTGATTGAGCGTTCCGAGAAAAATCGTTGTGACTTGTCAACCGAATAATTGTGATATTTCTCTGTGGCACATCAATCGCTAAAAATAATCTCTCGATGTATTATCACGAATACTTGGTTGCATTTCTCCATGAATGTGAATTATCAAATTTATTATTAAATATTTATTATACTAATTATTGTTGAATTTTAAAATAAAAAATTATTATTCTATATTATTCCTTAATCAGTAGTGATATGAAAGTCATGAATATTTTTTGAGACATTAAGAATACATTTAAGACATGATTTGAGACGTTAAGAAACATTAAGAATATATTTAAATATATTTTAAGAGTCACAGTTAATTACAGTGAATAATGTAAATTGATACGAACATCTTTTGCGGCGTTTATGCTCTCATTGCGATACGATTGCGCTCCGAAAAGGCGGAGAAGCTTGCTTTATCGTTCGAGCGAGAACTGCGAAGGGCGGTTATTATTAATTGCTTCCAGAGGGTTTTACAACCGGACGGTTAAAGCCACGGTCTTTTTTACGAGCATCGAACGGGCCGGTTTAGCTTCCCTTTTCCACCGCATCAGCGCAGTTCTCTCCATCCACTCTTTTCTCGCTCCGGACACTCGACCGGAAACTTCATTTACATCGTCAGCATCTATAAAATGGATTAATTGCAGCTGGTCGTGCGACGAGTGCTGGCATGCACAGTCGACGAACGTTCGACAGATGGAATTTATCCGCAGCGCATCCTCCACAAAATTGCTTTTTATATTCTTTTCTTTTTAAAATATATACCTTCAAATATTCTCTTATTATATCTAACGATTAAAATAATTCAATTTTATTATATCTAATGTTTAAAATAATTCAATTTTATTGTCTTTCAAAAAGTTTATAAAATATTGAAAATATAAGAAAAAATGAATGTAATTATCATCTAAGAAAAAAAACAAAATATTAATTCTATACACACACACACACACACACATTATGATTTTCAAAATTCAAGATTTTAAATCTGAAGAATATGAACCAGAAATTGAAAGGTTTTTAAAAGTAGATAAATTATTAGGTAAATGTAATTAGCTACGAGAGAGAAAGAGAGAGAGAGAGAGAGAGAGAGAGAGAGAGAGAGAGAGAGAGAGAGAGAGAGAGAGAGAGAGAGAGAGAGAGAGAGAGAGAGAGAGAGAGAGAAAGAGATTTTAGAAAAGAGAACACAATAATTATTTTTAGAACTTGTACTACCTTTTTTATTTTTATAATTAATTAATATATACAATTTTTAATTATAAATTTTTTACAAATAATATAAAAATATTGAGGTAACATAAAATTTTAAAGGTCTATAATATAAAATGTAAATTTAAATTATTTTTTTTTATTGTAATGATAATGAGTTAAAGATTACTTTCCAGAATAAGATTTCTTGCTAATATAAAAAAGAAGAAACACTATTATTGAACATAAGTCAACTCAGTTTTAAATGGAATTACGCAGGAAAATGGAAATATACAAAAGTTGTGGATCATTTAACGAATTAACAATTATAATCTACGATTAGAATTCTTGTCATTAGCATAAGCCCGCGTCAGTGGGGCTGAAAAGTTTTCAGCGTTTGTTCGCCAGTGCCAAAATAATCAGAAGGGAAAGAGTAATTTTATGCGATCACGCGGGGAGATTATGAGGGAAAAGTAGCCGACGAAGTAGTTGAAGAATGTTAAGTCAGAAAACCTTATTATCTTACCAAGATAAATCACGAAGGAGTTGAGATTCTTGTTTAATTGTAGTAATTACAGGCAAGCTAAAATTAAAATTAGATATAGTGAAGTTTGCTCAGTGAATCGTTTTGACATAATTCGGCATTATTTAAGAAAAATATATTTACAATCATTGATAAAATTAAATAAGAGTAAATAAAGACAAACATATGTTGAATAATGAAGCTTCTACTATCTATAAACTTTGAAATTATCTATTGTCCGAATTATATATATAGTTCAATATTATATATTTAATTAGTATATTGTATTACAAAAGAATTATAAAAGAAAAATCAGATTTCAGAGGAATAAAATAAGAAGAAGATATATAGCATTAAGACACTGCTTGCTTTATATAATAGTTTGAAACTACAGTAATTTTCTCATTATGTAATAAAAGAAATGATATATTCATTTTTTGCAAAATAATTAATAAATTAAATATAACTAATACACTAAACAGTTTTATTAAAAGAGTTTCCGCTAGAAGAATTAAAGTAGAAGAAATATATTTTTTAATTGATTTATAACTTTAAGAAATAAAAGAAAATTTTTTGTTTTATGTAGTAGATTTCCGTCTATTTCTTTATTTGTATATATAAAGCAAATATATTTTTATTTATAACAAATACTGCATAACATATTGTACAATATGTATTTGATAAGCCTTTTCTACTAGTTTCTATTTCTTCTCGGAGAACATAAATTTTAAATACTATTTCTTTAGAATCAATATCAAGAACTCTGAGAGTATCAAGTGTCAAGATATTAGTATCTTCTTCTGTTAGTATAGTACTCTAGAACCATGCACAGAAATCGATTTTCTTTGATGATAATAACAGTACAATGGTACGTTGCCGACTATAAGTACATTTAAATTAACCGTTAGGAACATCAATCGTAGGAAACATTGAAGATAATGTATCTACTGCTCGGTAGACTATTGATCCGATTAACGGAGCTCACGTTCTTTGTTCACTGACATAGATGCCCTTACTTGTACCTACTTCAGAGAGAAGATTTTTATGTAATGTACTTCTAAACATAAAACGAAAAAAGATAATGATATGGCTGCAGAATTGACTGATCCAAAAATATATTAGAATTTTAATGTGTGATAAATCGTTATACAAATGTAAAATTATACATATAATTATAATTATTATATATAAATCATAAGAGAAAGTATAAATAATATAAATATAATGCTAAATAAGTGTATAGATAAGAAATATAATTAAGGTAATTGATTTATTCGTAAAATTTTTACTTACATAAATTTCACATTAAATGTATACAACATAACACAATTACATGAGATATAAATTTTCAAAATTATCAATGCCATTTTTGAACAATTGTGTCTTCTGAAAAAATTGAACAATATCGTTTTTAAACGGTTGATTTTTATTGTAAATTAGATTTAATTTTGTTTTCATTAGCTTCTTCGCTAAGACTTTTGTCATCTACTCTTAATATTTTCTCATTTGTAGATATTTTCAAGTCATTAAATACGTTTTGTAGATTTGCGTAAACTTGATTTTCGTAACGCATATTCGACTGGATAGAATTTTGCATAGCAATTTTATTCTTGAGATTTCTCAGTCGGGGTTGTATTTTATGATATACTTTTTCGGCACTCAAACGACGATCTCTTTCCTCCAACAGAAAATTAGTATTCATTTCTAAGTCCCTTATTAAGTTCTGATTGTGTTCAATCATGAGAGATAAACGATTTTTTAATTCGTCTGCTTTATACCACTTGATATGACTTTTATTTACTGCAGTGTGCAATGTATATTTTTTATCACTTTTTTTCAACTTGCATACATGTCTGGTCTTTTGCATTTGTAAAATGCTATCTTTCTGCATTTTTATTTGAGTGTGCTAAAACAGAAAAGTATATTGTATAAATCGAGTGTATAATAGCAGTTGCATAATTTTAATCGATATTAAATTTAAATAATTTACAGTTTGAGTTTTGAGAAATCTGTTCTTTTTCGATGCATGCTGACAAGATCTGTCCTTAGGAATTATATCTTGTACAAGAAAGTGCTTGCGGTTTAGTAATGTTTTTTTTGGTATTCTTTTCCCTTTGTTTTTCCTTTTTCTTAGAAATTTACGAATAATTTGCAATATGTCAGCCGATACTTCATTATCCCTGAGATCAATCTGCGTAAGCACGCTATTTGTTTGTAAAAGTTCCAACACAATTTCTCCTCCGCGTTGAGTAATTCCGCAACATCGTAAACATAATGTTTTGAGACAAAAGTCATTTTTCAATATACGTATCAACTTCTTCAAACCAATATCACTAAATCGGTAATTTTTATCAAGTATTAGTATTTGCAATCCTTCTTTCTAAAATGTGAATGCAAATGTGTTATTATAATTAAAATTAAAAACGTGATGTCTTAATTAGAATAATTTTTTTCTCGATATATACCTTCGTTGTGTGAGCATCACGAGATAATGTTGACTCCTTCCAAACATTTTGCAATAAATCTGCTTTTCTCTTTTTGAAGAAAACTGACAGACACGTAGCGCTTCTATTAGTAAGGCAGCATGATGACAGATTCAGAACGTGAAGATTTGAATTACATTGCAAACTTTCTAACAGCATATAACATCCTATAAAAAAAGACATAAATGCAAATGTATTATTATCTTTATTTTTCTTTTACACTAGTTAGAGTTTATAAAAGTTTATAAATTTTATAAAGAAATTTATAAGAGAAAGTTGAACTTGAAATATAAAGATATGTCAGATCTATACTGTTTGAAAAATTCAAATATTTTTAAATTTTAACAAACCCATATCGCCTATTCGACATCTGGCCAATGACAAGTTTCGCAGATTACGATTATTTACCAAGCCATCAGCAAGGATCCTTAGATACTTGGATGCCAGCGGAATACCATCAAGTGTGAGGTTGGTAATCATCAACGAATTCTTCAGACAGTCTGCGATGGAATGAACGAAGCATTGTAGAAGACAATTCGTGTACAATACTGGCTGCTGTCGATCCTTTCGTGTACATCTCCTGAATGTGCGAGTAAAATTGGATTGTGCCAATCCATTTGCCATTTTACAATTTGCGAGTTTATATATCATCGTTTTATGCCATTTTCATATTTTTTAATTCTCCTTTTGATTATCCCTTTGTCGCGGCGTCACCTGCAAACTTAAACTTACTGCGAGTAGTATCCGAAAAAAAATTAATAATCATAGTATTTAATTTTAAAATATTCAAATATTTTCAAATATTTAAATATTTTCAATATGCAAATATTTTTTGTAACAATAATTATTTTGAGAAATGTAAAAATTATTGAATATAAGATATTTAATTCTCTATATTAATTATTTTTTATGTAAAAAATTTACATTACTCTTGAGTGTATAAAATTATTTTATAAAAAGTAATTTATTTGTCTTTTTGTCACAATTTTAATTGGCATTTTAAATATTTACATAAAAGATTAAAAAATCTAAGAGACTTTTTGAAAATCATATCAAGAATTTCAAATAATTTTTATAAATTTATATTAAGAATCATATAAGAATGATTTAATATTTATTATTTCTAGACAAATAAAAAATTTTTAAATATGTTTCCATTTAATTACTAAAGTCGTTTAGTATTGAAGTTAAAAGGAATCTATCACAAATTGATAAAAATAAGTAAATTTTCAATATATTTTCAATTACCATAATTTCATAAGTTTCTCTTCTGTGTCCATTTTCTCTCTACTTTTTTTATTGCGACATTGACTATATACATAAATTTCAGACAGACTTCGATCTTTCATTATACTGTTCAATAGTGGCAACCAGTCTTTCAAATTTATATAATCAGCACAAAATCGCAAGCAGTTCTTTTGCAGATACACTTGTATTGTTGGCAAAGATTTTATGTTTTTCTCGCGACATAGCATCTTCATCAAAAATACGTTTTTAATATTATATTTTTTCAAAAAAGAAATTATAATAATTAGTAAGAGGTTATTAAACAGAAGCAACACAATCTCTGTTTTACTTATCAAATCTACAAATAAATTTGTTAGAAATTAAGTATCTTAATTATTTTATTTTTTATAAATGTTAAAGTGAATTTTTTATTTAACAATATTTCCAAAATATAATTAAAATGGCTAAATCGTAAGCTAATAGTTTTATATATTTGAAAAAATTTTATAATTACAAACCTTGTACGTATACTCAAATAATCCATTATAACTTTTCTCTTCGCAATTTTGCATAATGTCACGTGTAATTTTTTCTGATTACGAATTTCATTCCCTAAGGACCTATAATTTTCACCGAAATGAAATTCGGATGACGGATTACGCGTTTTGAATGGACGAAGACATTGATATAAAAATATCGAACATTTGAATGCTACTATTAGTAAAAGGCATGACAATTGTTTCTTCATAAATTCCACCAATGGTATTGTGGAAAAATGCGACTTAATATGAGTAATGAAAACCAGAGATAAAGCTAATAATTTATTTAGACATTGCAATGTAAGATAAATGATAAACAGTGCAATGGTAAGATAAATGGTAAGATAAGTAATGAAATTATTCAAATTTGTTTATATACATATATATCATATATTTATAATAAAAAATATGTAATAAGATCAGTCGGAGAGAAGAATAATTATTTGGAAAAATGAATAATATGCATGCAGAAATATTGAGACTGAATAATATATTCAAAATAATAAAATATCAATAAAATATCAAGAGATCATAATTATTTTCTATCAAAAATTTAACAAAATTGTATTAGATAGATTTAAGAATATTAAGAAATAATAGATAAATCTATGTAGAATAAGAGTGGATCTTTATATAGACAGCGCTTTGACACAGAGCGCTGATTGATGAAAACCTGGTTGTGGGGATAAAATTTATCTCCGTTTTTCCCACCAATCAGCGTTCGATGTCAAAGCGCTGTTGCCCGTATGAGGATCCGGGCTAAAGGATAAATTTATATTAGAGAAATATATGTACAGAATGTTGAAAATTATTGTAGACAAGAAGCTAAAAACTTTTTTCTTAAAATGCTTTTTTCATAAAAATATATTTATAAGATAAAAGAACACATAGATAATTGTCACACAGAATATGTGAATAATATACATGATAAAATTGCTATTATTACAAAAAAATTTCAACCATTCCTGTGAATGCACTCGTGCATTTACTTATCTTAAGCTGCGAGCAGAAATTGAGAATTTGCATTAAATGTACAAGAAGCATCATGTTAAAAAGCAAGGATAAGAAATAAAACAGATATATAAACACATGATAAGCATTTGTGTAAAGATAACTTACGTCACGGAAATTCTAAAACGATCCTAAATAGTCACCTTATAAAAAACGACGCTGTGTTAAGCAATTAAATTTACAATGATAATTCCTCGACATCTTGTATTTGCTACTCGCAAATTCTACTTATCCCTCCCTCTATTGTCTGTAAGTATCAATAGTTTAAAATTACCGCTTATTAAAACACGCGTGGATCTTTCATATCTTCATTTATGAATATATTATTCAAATATCTATTGCATTATTTTAAGTAAAAACATGAGATAGATGCATGACAACGGACAAGAAGACTTTGAACGAATGAGATACGTTGATTTCAAAGACTTCCTCGAGAAATTGCACAATTTAGCCAGTGAGTCTGAGACTATTGTGCTGCCCACACCTGATTCTATCTTCATTAAAATCTTGCGCACACCTCGAAGCATCGTGTCGCCTGACAAAAGAGTACCCGCGATTCCTACTGTTCGCCTACTGTGAAATCGTCGTCATCGCAATCGTTACGTGACATCACGAAAGTCTTCAATGAAAAGTTTTCACCTCTGTCCCACTATCTTCGCTTCAGTCGCCGAAATAAATGCCGCTTGAATATGTCGAATACACGTCGGGAGTTAACGCGGAATCGTGTCTGAACCAAGTGTCCCGTATCTACTTCAGCGTGAAGCAAATGTTTCGAAGAGAAAAAATTTCTCTGCACTGCAATTTAACGAGACTACAAAGTTAATCTTATCGGATGTAAGGATCGCCTCTTCTAGAATAGAGACTCATTTAGATGACCTACGATTGACACATTGTGTTAAAAAACATGTGATAGACACACTTAGTAAACATACGTACATGCTTACACAAACGTACTGGCCTGTTATCATTGTTTATTTCCGAGAGCAATTAACGGCTTTATTCTTCTTTATCGAACAATTTAAGTGTATTTTTATTCACTAAATTAATTGTTAAACGTGTACATTTATTTGTTATCTTGATATTTCGAACTGACATAAGTCGCATTCGTCTTATTTTAAATTTAGCAGGAGTTATCGTATATTTTTCAATAAATATTTTCAATAAATATTTTTAAATGTAATTACATGTAAATGTTAGTGTTGTAAGGTGATAAACAAAATTTAATATTAATAATTAATGTATGTGCTTAATAGTAATAATTACTACAAATTATTGCACAGATATTTAATAATTAAATTTATGAACTTGTAAGCATATCTTATAAATTAAATTTAAAGAAAAAAATAATTTGGAT
Source organism: Atta colombica (assembly GCF_001594045.1). Lineage (NCBI taxonomy): Eukaryota > Metazoa > Arthropoda > Insecta > Hymenoptera > Formicidae > Atta > Atta colombica. Next base: position 309,699 of record NW_017259253.1, read on the forward strand.
TACCTTTTTATTTAAAAAAAATAGCTGCAAACTAAATGTTTAATATAATAAGCATTACTTTTATATATCTTTCTTTTTACATGAGCATAACACATTTCAAGATAGCAAAAAAATAAAAACTTTTATTTATTAAAGATTATTATCTTAAAAGTCTTATCTATCTCTTTAACTTTAAACTTTAAATATCCATATCTTGGTATAGGAACTACAGATTTGTATCACTATGAAAACAGTGCCTTCGGTAATTATGCACACAACACTATTTGCCCATTTCATGCCCACACAACGCGTAATCGGACGATTTACGTGAACGGCTATATCGTGCAGAATATCTCTAATTGCGCATGCCGAGGAGCTATGTGGCTGCCAAGTGATAGCTATTTGAGATGCGTCGCGGAACTTTTGAATTACATGTAGACACTTTCGGTGGAAGATAAGATAAAGCTGGGAAAATTGCACTGACGTATGGCCTCGCACACGCGAAATCTTCGCCTCGGTCTTGACGCGCGTTCAATGCCGATTTAATCATTAATGGTTGCAAAGTTTTTGCGAAATTTCTGTTCGTTTCGACGAGAACGTTTTGTCTGACTTTTTAATGAATAATTAATAACTATCGCGTATTGTAACAAACGTTACGAATGTTTATTAAATCTGTTTGAAAGTGAAAAATTCTAAGTGATTGAAAAAAATCTCAGTTGATGCAACATAAATTTCACCGGTACTCATTATTAATTATTCGATTATTTAATCGAATAATTTAGCGATTTAGCATATCGTTCTAAAGTGGTTTAGTCTCGGCTTTATTAGCGCAATCTTTTATGTACATTAATTAATATAAAATAGTATTCGCACAATCAATGTTTGGGTTATGCAAAATCAGTGCGCAGAGGACTGTTTCCTTCAGTCTCGAGATAAACAAATTGATATGGTGCATGAGCGTGCATTTTTATACACGCGCGTGCACGGTAAGCACACGTTTCAATTAAATAATATTGAATTCTCAGCAATCTTATTTTTTTTTTTTTAATGAAAAAGAGGAGATTTTGCTTCTACCAATCGCCTTCGATGAAAGGTAACCTAACGATATTTGTCGCGGCTGTCATTGACGATTCAGAATCTGGCCGGATGCTTTTAGAAATTTCCGACAATGTGAGAGATAACAAGAAGGCCCATCGCGAATTAAAAGCTCGTCTTAAGAATGGGATGCAATATTAGTATACTGAAGTGCATGAAAGACAAAGTCGAGCAGGAGAAGAATATATCGTCGGAAACTAGCAGTTCTATCGTTACAAGCGGTACGTTACTTTTTTTTCTTCTAACATATTTTTGTTTCAATCGTTTCCAATTTTATTAGGACATAAATTGTTCCATGTTCGTGTAAGCTTAAATTTGGAAATCAGAATTTATAAAAGATATAGACAGTTGGACAGACATTTACATTATGATTTATATAACAATGCAAAGCTATACATAATTTTTGGAAATTTATTGTGAAGATAGATACGATTCATAATTTACTTCACTTCGTGCAACTGTAAATTAAAAAAATGTTTTACTATATGATTTTCTACGAAAAAACGTAACGATAGAATGAAATATTCTATCGTTAAACATCTTGAACATTGAAATATTATATTTTAGATTAATCGATTATTTAATAATTTTGATCAATAAATAATACAGAGATATAAATATCAAGTATCGCAATCCGTATTGATTATTTTTTAATGATTGGTACTATAAAATAAAAATTTACAAACAAGGTATCCATCTCCAACTAAATTCTTTTGATGCGAAACTTAAGTGCTTCCTTTCAAAATTGCAAAATGTAATCAAGTTTGCACATATTCGGTTCTTGGAGATATATAAAATACGACTGAGGAATTTCAAACGTCGAAGCATAGTAATCTTCTCTCGAAGGTCGACTTCTGGATGATTACATTCTTTGTGTTTGTTCAGTATAACCTGTTTATGGCTGCTTAAAGCAACATTACACTCCTATAGAATTTACTTTTTAAATGACTATTTCTGTCTTTCAGTATTGCATTAATTTAATCTATATCTCAGATATATGTACTTTGACGTTTCAATTGATAGTAAAAAAAAGTTTTTAGAATTTCTAATGCAAGTGCTTTTTATATGCCTAAAATCTACATTATCGTTAATATTCTTATAATTATGTCAATTACACATAAATATGCATTATATTCACATAATAATTATGATAAAAAGGAATTTGCACCACACATAAATATAATTACTTACAATTTAATTTATATTATTAGTACTTTCAACTGATAAAACATAAATTTGTAACTGTCATAAAAATAGCTATTTATTTAGATCTATTTCATTTCTTATTCATTGTTTCTTAACATAATATTTTTCATATCTTAAAGCATTTATATTAAAACTATCTTTTAGTTAAAAATATATACATATATATATATAATCGTTTGATATTTATAATAATCAATCGTTAATTACTTCAATTTTTACGAACTACTGAGTGTAGCATAGTCATACATTACAAAATAAAAAGTTCCATTATAATTGAAGAAAATTATTTCGACATTTTACGGCCAAATAGGATTTTATTGTTCAAATAAATTTTTATTTTTTCTTCTGACTTTCTAATCATAAAGATCGTAATGGTTAGATGTTAACAAAAGTTGAATAATCAATGGAAATCGCATTACCATCCGTCTGATGGATGCCTTTCATTAAAGAGAAGGGAAGGAAGAGCGGGGAAGGTGGACTTCAGGTAACAGTCATTCTCCTTGACCTAGTCTACGACCGACCACGCCGTGCGTGTGTTGACTGGAGTCATCGTTCGAGACATGAATTAATCAGATGTACGAAAGGGAGCAACTTGTAGCAAAGCATTTCTAGTTTTTCGATTTAGGAGTCTGCGCGACGCAATGTCATGCTAGCCGCGGCCGTATAATATTTCGTTCTCAAGGATTGATTCTAGGATGAAGGTTAATCGTTCTCCAACGCTTTCAAGAGAACTTTTGTAATTCTACCTCACTTGTACCAATTCTACACTTATATCAGTAATTCTTTAAATGAATTGATTATCTTTCAATAATCCATTCACTAATCTTTCAACAATAATTTGTTTAACTCTTCAACAAATTTCTTCTTCCAGCTTCGCCTTGTTTTCTAAATTTATAACAACAACAATATGCAACTAGAATTTCTATTTAAATATTTTTTTATTGTATTTAAATATTTTATGATTGTGAAGGCTATCTATACGATTACTTTCAGATTGCTTTTATCATTAGATATTTAATAGGACGTACTTATCTATAAATAACGGTTATCATTTTTTTGTAACTTTTATGAGAAGAAATTGAGGCTTATTAGGTATTATTTTAAATCGTTGTAGTCTATGTAGTGAACATGCATGTTTTGCGGGAATTATATGACATTTTTTTTTTAATACTATTGTTATGATGCAGTGAGATTTGTTAATAAATATACCGCAGCCACATAAGCACAAACGTATACATATACATTCAATTCGAATATCAATATCATAAGTCAAATATAGATACGTTGTACAATATTCCTATCATCTATATGTAAATGTATGTCGGATACTTTATTCGATTTTATAAAAAACTTAAGGGAGGTTCATTCCGTTTTTATTTTAAGACTATCTTAAGTAATGTCTTAAGATACTAATATGGCTTTCTGATTGGTTCATGACATCTTAAAACTTAAGACTATATAAGATCCGATTGTGAATACAGGCCTAAGTATTTTAAAACATTAGTTGATTTAGTTTACTTTTAGCGATAAGTATTTACATGTAGATATTATTTACAGATATAACAGAGTCCGACAGAGACGAAGACAATCTCGCATTCGACATACACAAGTTTTATAATTTTATCACCGAAGAGGATCAAAAAGTAGTGCAATGTTAGTTAATTATTAGATTAATTGTTATGTAAAGCTATTTATATAAAACAGTAGAAGACATTATTTGATTGCCGATTACATTTTATGTAATTTAAACTTGTAAACAATTTTTATATGTTATCAGCATCGGTGATTACATACGCATATTCTCTTTCTCTCTCTCTCTCTCTCTCTCTCTCTCTCTCTCTCTCTCTCTCTCTCTCTTTCTCTCTCTCTTTATTAATCTCTCTAATTAATTAATTAATTAGATTAATTTCAGTAATGTTCACATGAAATCGGTAAACATGACTCCTGTGTAAGTCGTTTAGTTAACATCGATAATATCTACGATGTTTTTGCACTCTTGTGGATACGTAAGCAAAGTACAAGTAGTTTGAATTATCTTATCAGATGGAAGATTAATAATGTTAATAATGAATACATTTAAATGTCTATAACAACATATTCGTTTTGGCTGAAACAACATGATTATTATTTTAATATTTAATAGAATTATATTAATACAGTAGAGCATATATCAGTATGCACATACATTTTTTTATCTAGTCAAATCAACAATTTTATTTTTTTAAATTTACTTGGGTGTGATTATGACTATATTTATATGCATATTTTTTAAAATAATTCAGTGATTTTTTTATGGATTTAACATCAAAGAATGTTCAATCTTTAATTTTTATTATTTATCGCCTATGTATATTTTAGTTTTTCATGCATAATAATGATGATTCTTCTTTTATGAGTGACGTTTTATTTTTAAAATGATCATTTACTTCGGAAAATCTTGTTCTACTTTTTCTGAAACTCAATTTTATGCGATGCATATTTCTGTCTGTGTACGCATTAAATGGACCTGCAGTATCTCTGATCTCCTCGACGACGCTATCGCGTTGCTCTTCTGGGGCCAGTCACTCTCAAGTAGAATTTTAACTTAGTCGAATCGGTACTCTCGGTCAGTCGGTGTCTTTGGGCCGCAAACGACGCATCGTTCGGCACACATGCCGATTTTTATCGTCGCAATTTTAATTTGTTCGCGATTTTAATACCTGCAAATAATATCGGAACAAATTGTACTTCAGTGTTGTTAATTGTGAAATCTCATGAAACTAATTATTTCGAGTGCATGTGTTATACATGAGCGAATTTTCATTAACTTTCAAACATTTTTAAACATATTTAAATAATGTGGTATGATAAGACAAATTAATGTTAAAAGAATGTATTAATTCTTTTAATTAACATAAATGCGGTTACAAATTTTTTTAAATGTGAAATTTTTGATAATATCTGTTATTTGATAATAGTTTGCTGCAAAAAATTAACAAAATTCTGAAGAAATTGAGCTAATAAAAACAGTTTTAATTTTTATCTTTGTTTTATAAAAATGGATATACGTTTGATGCAATTTTTATATTACTTTTAGCAAAAAATTTTTTTAATATTCACTATTAAAAAATTGTACGATTATTTTTAATAATCTTGATCTTTGGAACGAAAGTTATTGAGTAACTTATCTAAACCTAAGCAACTGACTTAGCATTTAAAAAATTGAAATGACTGATAATATTTTGATTATTTGCATTAATTAAAATTCTGTTATTATATGTTAATTTAAAGTATAATAAATAATTTCTGAATCTCTCACATTTTAATTTAAATGCGTTTATAATATCTTAGAATTAACATATAATATATTTGCATTTATATTTCAAGCAGTTAATCCTTTTGTGCTATTTATAAATTGCGAAAACAAATTTATTTTTTTTTATAAATATATACATTAAGTAAATTTAACATTTTTCTATATATTCAAGAATAACAAATTTTATTATATTTTTTCAATTCAATTCAAATAAGACGATTTTTATTTTTTTATGATAAACGAAGAAAAATACGTATAATGCGTTGATAAACAAAATATTTAGAACTAAATAAATATACAAATATAACTAAATATACAAATATTTAGAATTAAAATATCAATTTCTATATGGGAAATAATTTGTTGTATATTAATGCTATATATATTTTTAATTTATTATTCAAAATTAATATACTGTTTCTAATAACAATATAATTAAAATGTTCCCTTAATTAATAACAAATGTTAAAAAAAAATTAAAATAATTAAAAAATTAATTTCAGCTCTGAAAATGTAAAAATTTTTATTATTGCGGATTTCAGTGAACTTTTTAAAAGAAATTTTTTGACAAATGTTTAATGTAGATAATAATGTGTAATAATATAACATTGTCAGTGTAATGAAAGCAGACGCAAAGAAATATAATTTCAAACAGTACGAAATCACGTAGCTCTGCTTAACTCAATGATCGCAAGGCCGAAAACATAATTCATGGCATCGCCACCAAATGAGTATTTCTTCCCAAGCGAAGACGAAGACAGCTTGGAGGATGAATTATTTACAGGTCATTTATTTGGTGCGTAAATGATCGTATCCAATATTTTATTTCTCCATCTTGATTCCATTAAATACATATTATACTGTATTACGTAATTATTTTGTAATAAGTACATCCTGTAAGTAGAACAATCTCTCAAAAAATTGGAGCAACAATTAATCTACATTCTCAATTAAATTCAATTGACTTTTAATTGCAATAAATGCTACTGTGACTCTTAAATCCTATAAGGTATGCCTATATAATAGGTGAATGTATCTTCAACAAGCTTCGTTATCATAATTACTACATTAACAACTAAAATACATTAATTGATAGATCGAGCGTGGTTAGGAAAATGTTCAATACAAGTACATACATCAATATGCATGAATAGCGAGTTTCAGTTTTATTACGTGTAGCTTTAATAATATTATAGATAGATCTTCAATTACAATGTTATAGTTACGCTTAGCAACTACCTGTTGCAAATACCTATCATTTTTGATTGTTCAAAAGAATACCTGTCTGAGTTTCGAGTTTCGATTGTAATCGAATTGAATATTCGATGCGATTGTTTCAGATAAGACGGATGCGTTTGAAATTGTGGCTGAAAAGGATGAAAAAATACCCTTCGAGGATAGCAAGCACGATGAGAACGGCGATTACTTAACTGTCGTAAGTTACTTTCCCGTTACTGAATATTATTTAATTGGTATAAATTGTTTAAATGTCATTTTTCTATTTTATATAAATTACTTGATAAAACATCAAACAATTAACCAAGTAATTTATTTATATTATTCTCCGATGTACTATTCCATAATCGGTATGTTTATAATATGCAACAATTCCATTACAGTTACGTTTCTTTTAAAATAAATAATACTTCAAATCATAGAATTATTAAATTAATTATATTAATATAATAAACTTCAGATTCTCTATTCTATTGATCAAACGATATAACATAAAATACAACGATATTTTATTGAATTTTCCGCTAAATATATAGAGACTAATATCACATAAAGATGATGCACTTGACGATAAGTGACGTGGCTTATGACGTAGGTATACGTTATCATATTTCTATTAATCAGAGGCCTGCTATCTAGACTCTTTCCCATTCGTAATCAAAGATAAGGATCGCCTAGGTATTGTTCCACTTTATATTTTTGAATATGGATAAGAGACTGATTTTCGATTGCCGTCGATTGTTTATCGATTTCTTTTTAATTTCAGTGATATTGCTATATAATATTTTAAGCCATGATTAATTACTTAGCAGCTTAATAATAAAAGTGTCAGCAAATATACTTTTAACTTTGTATTCATATATATAAAAAACTTGAAATGTTGATTTCAATTTGCTATATTTTTAATTTAAAAATGTATCTCTCTTTTGTTCCTATATCTCTACTTTGTTATCCTCTTTTGGTTTTTTCTTTTACGTGAAAGAGTATACAAACAATTAAAAATAAATTTACCTCTAATATTAATATTTAAAAATTATTTATAATATTACGTCCATCCAAAAAATATTATAAAGTATCGGCGCAATTGTCCAGGTTTTATAGAGAATGCTTAATGAAGAGGAGACAGAAAATGAAAACTATCAAACAAAAGAAAAGTTCATGAAAAAAAGCCATACGGAAGTGTGGACATAAATAGCTCAAAAAGGGAGAGACAGCGCAAATCCCGCTCGAAGGGAATATTCAATCGTTAAGGGAACGCAGCAAAAAGAAAAAAAAAAGAGATAAAGAAAAAAGCGGAGAAATAATCTAGCGAAGAGTAGTTCTCGGCGTCAGCCCTCTCCGTTCTCACAGGACTTCGTCGGGAAACCCGCAATCAAGGTCCCTCCTCCCCGCGATAAAAGCTTCGCGAACAGAGATTCTAAATATACGTGCGTTTTTCTGCGTATCGCTGTGATGCTTCCCACCGAGACCAACCCTTTCAATAATTCGCGCGACGTTTATAAAGTTTTCACGCGAGGGTAACGACAGGGTAATGCTCGATCGGCTTGATAGTCATCCGTTCCTCGATGGTCGATTAAATATGAAAATTGTTCGGACGCTCTTCAACCTCACGGGCATAAACGCCGGCTGAATAATTGATTCGCGGCGCGCAATCGCGGTGAAGACAAATTCTCATTTGGCTGCTTCTCCTCGACGAGTCAAGATCTCATCGCTCGGGAACGACTATAGACAGATCTATAGACTGTCTATAGACTGTCTCTAGACAAGCGCGAGCGGCCAGATGAAAAATGACAGTCGAGACCGACAAGTTGCTCGTTTAATATATGCGGATATGCAGCATGCGATTGCCGTGCGCGTTTCGGGCTAATCAGAAAATGTCAGGTAAGAAAAAGGTGCTAATTGATTACGCACTACACGTGTTTAAGTAAAATCAAAATGGGAAAATCGATTGCACGACGTACCATGTTAGCTCGGAGCCCCTGAATGAAGAGTATAAAGTTACCCCACAATAAACTTTCTATTATTTCCCTACGAACGATAACAATTTCCATCTTCAAAGCGTCGAATGCGAGAGTTATAGTTCGTCTGTGCGATCAGAAGAAGTGTCTAGTTAATCAGAAGTTTGGAACGTGTTCGAACGCGATGTCACTCTTTTGTCTTATTCACTGTTGTTCCCCTCGGTTAATCGTTGTCTCTCGAACATGCTCGTACTTATGTACTCTCTATAGCTCGAGCGATAATTTAGAGCTGAACGCAATTGTCAGAGTTGTCACGCACAGCAATTATTCTGATTGAATTATCGGTGGAAGCAATGTTTCGTGAAAAGTTGCGATGTTTGATATTGTAGGCTAAAAGTGAGCACGTTGCACCAAGTTAAACTCTAAACCCTCAGTTTGCGTTTATGTTTATTAACTTGTTGATGGAACAAATTGAATTTTCACACCGCTTTCGTGCAAAATTTTTAGCTCATTGTCGTATGTATGCGTGTTGATTGCTTTTATTTTTATATAGAAATGAATGTAAGATAAAATAATAATTGTCACTCTCGTTCATTCACTGTTACTTTTTTTATAGGAGATGTTGATTAATATTGCGAAGTGATTTGCGACGAATCGATAGCAGGATAACCGCTGTTCTGTTGCAAGAGGCTTTTTTCTTAGTCGTAGAACTTTCCCTATCTGAACGTAAACGAACTTTTCTACCCTTTCTATGGTTTACGTTCGCCGAACAATTAAAAAAACGAATATAAATCCTACGTTCCCAATGTACAGTTTTCTTTTTTAAATTAGCAGTTGTCTTTTCAGGGTGCAAAAGAAATCGAATATGCGATATTTTCAACTGACTATAAATTTCTCTCCCTAATTCCGTATTTGATCACAGCAATATTCGCAAGCGATCAGCTATGATGACTCAAATGATATTTGTATAGCAAGCCAGTAATTGTTAACGCAGCAAAATTTAATTTATTTCACAAATTTATGTTTGCACTGAATTTGAATTTTATTTAAAAATTATTCAACTAAGCAAATTTTATTATTAAGGATGCATAAAAAAATTTTGAAAAATAATAGAACTAATAATTTTTTTCAGAATGAAATTATGTTACATTTTAAAATATTGTTGTATATATATGTATATATGTGTGTGTGTGTGTGTGTGTGTGTGTGTATGTGTATGTGTGTGTGTGTGTGTGTGTGTGTGTGTGTGTGTGTGTGTGTGTGTGTACACATTATTTAAGGGCATGATAAAACTTGCAGCGATATCGCTTATTTATGAATGTTTTTTCCATAAAGTAAAAAATTTTATCCTGTTTTTTCACAAAATATACTATCATTACAGAAACTTTGATATGGATGTCTTATCGCAGATTTTTGTTTCTGATGCATCGAATGAATATATCAATCTCACTGGCCATTGATCGATGATCAGTGTTACAATGATCCTCTTTAAACATCGTACCTGCAATTCTCATAGTGACTTGATAGAGTTAAATATTATAATTAAAAATGAAATATTTTTACAAAACAGCTAAAAAATGATAATTAAAACATATTTTTAAAGTAAAATATTAATTTCGAAAAATGTAAAAAAAAATATAATTCAGAATAATTAATATCCAATTGCCATACAATTTATTTTCATACAACTGCTATTTTATGATTCTTAGCTAATAAGATATTGAAAAATAGAAAAAAGAAAAATGTTTGTCTGATGCTTTATGTCTGTGTGGCGAGACCACAATGCAGTGGCAATAATTTTACGAAGAAGACAATCGTAAATATGATGTAATAGAATTTTCAATATAATGTACGGACATATGTAAAGGAGGTGGATGCACTAAAAATAAGATGCAATTGGCTTGAACTAGTAGCATATATTAGGATACAAAATTATTATCAATCATTTCTGGTATAATTTTTATGCATTTATTTTATTTATTATTATCATAATTTCATTTTTCTGAAGGGTATTGAAAAGTAGTAAATTTATTTTCTCTTAAGTCGCAAAATATTCTCCAATGTATCTTCAATATGTAGTAAATGTACATATGTACGTACACATAACTTCTAAAACAGCCAAGAGTTTGCAATAATTTGCAATGGTAATTATTTTTTAAGATCGATCTTTATTAATAAAATGTATACATAAATGTATACATAAAATTGCTAATTTCGTTGTTATTGTCAAATCTTTGACATACACAGGTTAGAAAATAATACGATCCAGCTATTAATTTGTCGCAAATGAAAGACCAAATTCCGCATAGAACCGTAAAAAATGTGGAAGTATCTCCACGTGCACGTCGTCGAGCGAAAATTTACAAACTACTTGAATCGATATATCTAGATAAAAAGGAGCTGGTATGTAACCAGCACTGATATCGATGCATTAATATTAAGTCTCTGATTAGATTTGATCAAATAAAAGCATTATTCATGGCAAACATGCATCAATTATGAAAAAAAAGAATTGATAAATCTCTCTAATCACAAATTTATTTTATTCAGCTTCTCGCACTACTTTTTTCTTCTGCTTACAGAAAGGACCTCAAGATCTTAGTAATTATTTATTGACAACCAATGTTCCTAGTATTGTAAAAGTAAGTATCGCAACATTCGATTTGTGATGAAATTACAAAAAACATGCAATTTTTTTTGGAAACATTTTTGGCATCACTAATGCTCTAGTTCTGTTTTCAATGTGTTTCTGTCAAATTTTTTCATTGTGCAGATATTATTAGTCTTTAGCAAAGATGACCAACAAATGGACATACTTGCTAATACCGCGAAAAGATTGGGATGGAGTGTATCAGTGGCAAAAGATGCGGAAAAAGCATTAGAACTTTTTCAAAATCGTGCTCACGAATTAGTGATTATCGATCATAGAACACATCACGCTGCCGAGGGTGATGCTATTTGTAGGTATGGCAGGTCGTTTAAATAAAATGTAATTAATCCATCTGTGAAAAAGATTTTTGTTCAAAATGTGAATTTATTAAAAAAATTTTCTATTATATATAATTTTCACAATGTGATAAATTATCTACACACGTGCACATTCTTTTTATATATTCTATTTGAAATGTTAAATATTAACTTTCAGAGCGATTAGATCAAGTCCGGTTTATCACAATTCTGTCATTATCGCGCTCGTAAAGAAATCGTAAGTCTGTCAATTTAAAAAATTTAATTTTACTTTTACTTTTATTTTAACATTTGAATGTCACGTGTCTTCTAGGTACTTCATGCTTGATGAAAAAGACCATATTGTTGCATTAAACTTGCTAGAAACAGGTTTTAATAGAGTGAGTGCTTATTCAAACATAAGAATACATAAGCAGCTTTAGAAGTACACGAGGTTTATAGACAGATTTTCTATTGAATCTTTTATTTAGTTTTACTTATATTTCAGGCACTGATGGAATGTTCTCATGAAGGTATATTAATAAACGAATTAGTAGGGATATATACTAGCTCATTATTACCGAGAACTCAACTAGCAGCAGCACATGCATTATATTTGGCACTCGACAGATGCCGCGACATGGTGCATGTTACCAATGATAAAAACATTGTACAGGTATCGCGAATAATGTATTTGTATCCAAACTTTACATCTTATGTAGCCATTTTCAACATTTTCCACTAAAATGAGCAAAATTATATATTTTGCACACATAAATATGCATTATTGTGTGTTATTTTTTAATTTATACATAAATCATAATTTTACATTTTTAGTTTCTAAATAAAGTCAGCGAAAAATTATTAGGATATCAGGTAGAAGAGATGATGGGAAGAAACCTCTCGGAAATAGTATACTATGAAAATTATTCTGTTATGGAACAACAATTGAAAAAAGGCCGAGAATTCGAAGGAAATATGAATTGCAAGAGAAAAAACAATCAAATGATTACGATCAATTGCAGGATAATTCCGTTTTGTATCACATTAAAGTATGTTTCCTTAATGTAGTAATCTAAAAAGTTTAATATATTTTTTATAGAATTTTATTACTTGATGTAATTTTTCGTACGTTTAACATTTTCCAATTATTAAAAAAAAACAAGCAATCTTTTTTATTATACGGTACCATTATTATTATTAAAATATGCTCTGTTTATTATTATATTTTATAATAGCTTCTATTACAACTTTATCAAATATTATATCTATTTTTAGAAAACCAAGTCATTATATATACGTATACGATACTACGTATTTATCGGAAAATTCAGCGCCAATAAGCCCAATTAGCAGCCCATTGCATCCTCCTATTAAAACGAGTATAACGAATGCGCGGAAATCCTCGGATGTTAGATCTGGTTCTCTAAGTGAAGATAAAGGTATTTCTACAATATCAGATAAATATTATTGCTAATATTAAAAAACTATATATATATA
>NW_017259253.1:323013-345746 GCF_001594045.1 Atta colombica
GATATAAAAATGAACGCAAATGAAAAGTGCGAATTAGGTCACCGGCAATTTTATGACACACTTTGCGGCACGTATTTTTACGTTAAAGAGTTATCGCGCCAATATCAACCCTACATATTGTCGTTGTAAACATGTCAAGAAATTTAATAGCACAAAACTGGGACACACCTGCTGTAGTCTGGTTAATACGAAGACTTTACGTGTCTATTAATTACTTATATATTAGAAGATTGAAATTATATATATAGTATTCCGTAGTATTTACATAGTATATGTAATTTCTAAATTTTTATAACATTAAATTGCACAGTTATTTTTAAAAACTCTCTGTTATTCTTATCATTGTAATCTTAATTCAATGTAAAATTTAATATATGATTCCTTAGTATGAGAAGCTTATATTTTTGTAACAGGCCGTAGACGGTCCAGCTTGCAAAAATTGCATACCTTACAACTGGAAGCTCCTATCACTAAAGTCATTATGTTACTTTCGATTGCGGTCACGGATACAATTAATCCGGAAACAGCAGCGCAGATCGATAAAGTAAGATTAATCGAGATGCTTGTCATCCTAGTCATGTCTGTCCAATTAAATAGATATATGTTGTTTGCTGTTACATCTTCTACGTCTTTCACAGGCAATCGATATCCTAAAGACGACGGAACTCTACATACCGCATCTTAAGGAAGATAGAGCAATATGTTGCGATCCAGTTGCAACGGATCTCGTTGGCGCATTACTTGCTGTAAGAATTTTAGTGTTCTTCGTTTCAAATGAAAAAAATAACAAACTTGTAATAAATATAAATCATGCATTTATGAAGATTTGATGAGATTTTTTCTCTTTATTGATATATTTTGTCGTTATTTGATTATTAGTCTCCACGCACAGCATGGGAATCTAGAAGGTCGTCGTCGGATTCTGCGAAACTATCCACTATCAAGGCTATCACCAGTCCGGTCAATTCGCGCATGCAAGTAAAAAATTTCCGGGGACCGCAAGAAATTATGGAGATACTAGACAGAAGTCTCGACTGGGACTTCGATATATTTAAGCTTGAAGTATTGACGGAGAAAAGGTGGGTCATGTGAATTACATCATTTTGTGCGATATATTTTGTAATAGTTTATAATTATTAATTTAAAACAGATGTCCTGCATTTTTTTCGTATAACGACTCATTATGTTTATTATGTCTCATGTCTTGTTTGCGTTTTGATTTATTACAGACCGCTCGTTTTCTTGGGATTGACAATCATGAATTTATATCAAGTGTCCACTATATTACAATGCGATGAGAGAATATTACAGAACTGGCTAGCCATTATCGAACACAATTACAACGCGGAGAATAGTTATCACAATTCAACGCACGCGGCCGATGTCTTGCAAGCCACTGCGAGATTTATGCAATCAAAGAGACTCAAAGAAATTTTAGAACCTTTAGACGAGGTTGCTGGTCTAATAGCCGCCGCTGCGCACGACATTGATCATCCTGGACGATCTAGGTGAGATAGTTTACTTTCAATATTGAAAAATAAGATATATTAAAAATACAAAAATGTAGCTTTTTAATGATATGCTTAAGTTACATATATACAGATTTTTATTTTAGTCACAAAATATTAGGAAGAAAACTTGACAGAATTTTTTAATTATTTTTGAAGTAAATTATTTTATAAAAATTTAATTAATATCATGCAAAAATATCTAAACTCTTGACATATGTTGATAATTTGATATTGAATTTAAATTCATTTCCAGTCAATTTCTTTGCAATGCCAACAATCGTTTGGCAATACTCTACAATGATTTATCGGTTCTCGAATCGCATCATGCAGCCTTAACATTTAAACTATCATTGTCCGACGATAGTGTGAATATCTTTAAAGTAAGTTTTTCGTGTTCGTTGAATCGCTTGAATTTAAAGGTGAATGTGTAGACTAGAAGCTAAAATTATAACGCTGGATTGAATATATGCTTTAGAATATGGACCGAGATGCATACAAACTATTACGACAAAATGTCATTGACATGATTCTGGCGACCGAAATGACGAAGCACTTCGAGCACCTGGCGAAGTTCATGAATGTTTGCAGCGCAAGAATTGGCGACGGTCAAGAGGTACTGTATATTATTTTCAGGTTAAAATTATTAATAATTTTATTTTATATTTAATTTAAATATCTAATTAATTATCATTATTAATTTTCTACTATAGATTAAATTTGTAATATATCATCCTCATTATTATCTTCTTAATAGTTATATGGATCAAAATATAAAAAAATCTAATTACATTCTTCAACAATATGATTCTCTATATTCTTATCATCCAAACATAAATGATTAAAAATCAGTTTTGCAATATTAAAAAAATTATTTTAGAAATGTTTAACATAGATATATCTAATGAAGATGAGATTATAATTTTATATAAATTTATTGGATACTATAAATTGTTCTAATTCGTGTTCAGGATATACAATGAATGAAAATTTAAATTTAAAAAAATCTTTCACAGACATATTCAGATTCTGTGGACATGTCTGTGGTATTACAGCCAGAAAATATAATGCTAGTTAAAAGAATGATGATCAAATGCGCAGACGTATCTAATCCAACGCGGCCATTGAAATGTTGCGTCGAATGGGCGAGACGAATCGCGGAGGAATATTTTAATCAGGTGATTTTGATAATTAGTAACTAAAAAAATTCATACAAAGAAGATAATTCACTACTCTCACGTTCAAATATTTATTGATAATTTTCAGACCGATGAGGAAAAAAAGTTGAAAATGCCAGTCGTAATGCCAATGTTCGATAGAATGACGTGTTCGATACCGAAATCGCAAATTGGTTTCGTCGATTATATCATTAACGATATGATTGAGGCTTGGGATGGTTCGTTCTCTTCATTACTTTAGACTCCTCATTAAATATTAATATTCGAATTGTTATTTTTGCCATTTGTTATTTTCGTAGTGTTTATCGACATGCCAGAAATAGTGGGCTATATGCGACAAAATTACGAAAAATGGAAAGAATATAATGTAAGTTTTTTTAATTTAATCCGCAATTTAATTACTTCGAGATAATTAACGCGATCACTGTACAGCGAAATCACTGTACAGTTATATAACAATATTCATTAATTTCATAGTAATATTATTTCAATTCAAATCAAAATTTAGAAATAGACAGAACATCAGATATTTAGACATTATAATCCGGATGTTTAAGTTCTAAGGTTGTTTATTGATATGTTTCGTTTTAAATTATGTTTTACAGGAACAAGGTATATCCACTTTACAGGATCTCGAGAAACTACAACAACTTCCCGAAATGCAAATATTATCTTGAAAAGCGTGTCTCGTTTTGCATCTCATTTCATGCCTTGTTATGTAATATTTACGCTGCGATTATCGCAAAGACATGTATAGTATTTATGTATTTAAGGATAGAGCAATGATATCGTGTTTCGAGTCGTTTTTAAGAAAATACATATAATTTGCCGTTTCGCGTGCCACTAGCATTTTCATTATTTATATATAACTCCATTCTTCTCAATGACATTCGCCGTATTATTATTTTAAACATGTGTGTGACACATTAATAAGATACTTGTAGTCTAATGAAAGAAATACCTTTGTGCAGCTCCGAAGAATGTTATTTTGAGCAAATTCTTCGCTGCGTTCGCGCATGCTGATCATTAAATTTGTACATGAGACAAATAAATAAAAACATTGCATTTAAAATTGTTTCTTATTTCTTACAGCCAGAAATGAATCCTTCGCCTAATTTTGCCATTAAGTTTCAACTAATGTTTGGAATAGAGAGGAGAATTGGTATAACTTAAGTCGAATGAAAACACTCGCACTATGTAGGTCAGATTTCACTTTATTGTTTCTTTCAGCTAAGAAATGGCGTAGGGCCTATTTCTATGCGCTGCATAAAAAAAATACAGAATTAAATAAAATCAGATATAAAATATAAGCCATATCCAGATGAAATTTTGCACAGTTTTTATCAACAGAGCGTATACAATTTCAATTATGCAAATTACAAATTTTTCGTTTTTTTTTGTTATTACAGAAAACACATTCGCTTTTTCAATCTAAAATTGTCCTGATATAATGTTGTTGCATCTAAGAACATAATAATAATTATACATTTATGTACGTTATAAACTAAAAAAGATGAGAATAATAACATCAATAATCCATCGAGTTACAAGTATCAGCCTAACGGATGGTTACTAATGTAAGTCACATTCATTGTAAAGATTCTTACGTATGCTGACATATTCTTACAGTATATATGCATTACACCATAATACGTCTACGGGACGCACGGATGATCATGGCCGTTTTATCCAGTATCAACGAGACATTGATCTTTTTTACCTCGAAAGACAATCAGAGAGTATTGAATCATTTTTACAGTTTATTCGAAGTATGACACGTAAATACACGGAATACTTCACAATAATATTTTGGAGTAAAGATGAAGATAACGATAAGATTCTTTTATAAGGTAAGCCTCCTGTTTCTTATCAATTAGTAGCGGGCCCATAATACCGAAGATGTCCACCAACAGTGCCAACACACAGTTGATGGATATAAAATAACTTAATTACCTTAGATAGCTTATTATTATTATTATAATGCCACATAGTATGATTCATCGAAAGGTCATCTAGAAATTATGCTTAATGCTAAATGCTCGCTGCTTTTTGAACGTACCCACAAGTGCATTGCTAAAATTAAGAATTTACTTTGCTTAAGTCTTTCCCTTTTAGAATATGTCTTTTAATCAAATAAAAGAAATTCGCTTCCAGTGAAAATTGAGATTTGCCATCGATAACCATTTTTTTTAATTTCTAAAATTATACTTTTCGCTTTTGATCGCTGAGATTTTCGATAATGGTTATCGTCCAGTTTAAACATCACAGATAAATCTTCTTTTTTTGGTTGCGTAAAATAAAAAATTTATTCATTTTACAGAAATAATTATAATAATAAGATTGTTTCTCAATGTATTCATTGTTGTAATCAATAGCATTTTTAGATACGATTCCAGGATCTATTTCGAGATTGCTTTATTAGCAGCACTTGTGTCGTTAATAATCGGAATTCCAAGGATAAAGAATTAGCGTAGTTCATTGTTAATATGAGACATTTATAATAGTTTTATTGGCATATAGCCTTTCCTTAAAAATATTATTCTTAGCATTATTATAATAGTACACATATATATCTAAGCTTTCTCTTTTTTTTGGTGACGTGCACGTCATTTTTTGTTATTGTTTTATGCTGTCGCTTATTACCTTTCCAACATACTTTTCCCCAATAAGGGCAAGCCATTACAATTCAAATTATGTAATCCGATGAATCGCCGTCTTCATCGATTGTGGTGCATTGCTGCTAAAATTATCTTCACGCGAAGCTAACGACGCTAACGACTAAAAACTGATCAAACTATGACCTATCTTTCGTGCAAATAAATATCGTGCTCACGCAATCATCGCGGTAAAAATTATTAAATCCCAAAAAGAAACTCAAGGGTATCATAACGGCTCGATGAAAATCTATGTTGCGCAAAGCTAACACTGACGTTAATCATAACTTAATTTCTTATGCATATTAAACGAGAAAGAAGCAAATCGAAGGAAACTTATTCTAAGAAAAACGCGTATAATCCAATATCCTAAAATAACACGCATGTAGGCGTAACCTGTATTAAGAATACGCTCTTAGCACTCTCCGTGTCTTCTAAAAACATTTGGTAACTTTTGTTGATTTAATATTCCTCCATGGGATCAAAGTGATTTACTTTAAGCTTATAAATATGATTTTTAACTCGCGACAAGTAAAGTGTGTCTTCGATATTTGTAGCGATTTTTGAATAAACCGGCATTCAATTTTCATCACGACTGATCGAAGACGCGCTGTTTCTATTTCGGTCAATTTCTCTATTTTTAGTGGTTTGCTCAGCGAAGTACGACCGGAGTGAGAAAAGGTTTAGAAAAACTCTTGATTGAAGTCCTTTTTGCTGTAATGCAATGATTGGATAATTTTAAGTATTTTAAATAGTTATAATACAGAGGATTATTTATAACGAAATTACACGTTTTGATACACTTTTAGAATTTCCGTCTTTAAATATGACTGTCTAAAATAACAGGCTGATAAGCAAAGTGTATTAGATAGTCTACTATTACACCACTCCATGATTTCGACGGAGCGTTTAAACGTCGTACAAAGAAAGGCTCGATAATAAATCGATGATGTTTGCTTGAATAGTCAGACGGCGTTGTTTTCACAGAGGAATTCGATCGTATCAAATCTGTTTTTCTTTTCACAACACCGTCCATTGTCAGCCCCAAATTCGGTTCGTAAGGCGCTACGTCTCGCGGCAATCGCGGAATGACGAACCGATGAGAATTCCGATCATATAGATTGTAGTTTCACAAAGTAGCAAGAATATTCGAAATGCCGTCGCGAGGAAAAACGGCGGAGTCGATTTCCACAAAAATCCCTGTATTCAAAGTCGATGTATTCTTGGACAGGATAGTCAGTGAAACGTCACGTGACGTAGGAGAGCGCCTCCTTCTCATCGCGGCTATTTAAGATGAATCCGCGATTCGCGCCGAATCAGAAGTCGACTCGAATGATACCGGAATCGTCTGGTGATCTACGAGTAATTAATCGAAGTCCACGTTCCACATAAAGTACGGTATTCCCGCGTTGTGAATTTTTTGTGTGAACTCCGGGATTTCTCCGGTCGGGAGTGCAATCTTTGCGTCCTCATTTATAGCTTACTAATAGCTTACCTTAAATGGGCTTTCAGTACAAGTTTTTAGCTATAAGGAAATTGTAATGTATCGATATTCTTAAGATTACTTAATAGTAATTATTTGCCTTATCAAGCATCGTCTTTTGGATCTAGACCCAAATATATGCTTATTAGTACGAAATATTTTGTGCGATTCTATGTATACGAACAAGATTGATTCGAGATAATCTTAAGCTAACGGTCCTTATGTCTTCGCACCCACCCATCCAACTACCGACAAGAGCGGCATTGAAAACGCGTGCCCTTAATTCTGGAAGAAGAGAAGAGTAAGGAATTTTACCGCGAGTCACTTGCGATATCCGGATCTTTAATAGTCGTATTGCATTTGATAAATCGCGCGTTCCGAACGCGTATGAGGTACAAGGCTTTGCAGTTGCGGTGGGCGTGTGATTCTAAACTAGTCCCTGCGCTATCTGATTGATCCTGCGCCATCGTTGTTCCATCGCCTAAGTTGGTCGATACTCAATTTCCGACGGTCTGTCGGCCCAAGATTGAGCTTTCACTTAAACTCCCTGCGTGATCTTACGCAAACGGACTAGCTTCTTACGGTTCTGCTGCTTATAACTTACGACTAGCCTTAACTTTATTATCGTGTTTTCGTTATCTTTTCAAGTGTTGAGTCGCGAAACCGATTTGTATATACGAGCTATCAGTAATCTCCCCGATATTTATATGTCTCTCGCGCACATACTACTTTGCTCATCCACCTTGTGGAATTATACGAATTAGGTGACGTTATTTGAATCTTTGAATCTGCTTATGCGAAATTTCTCTATCGTCTCGCAAAGAAAGTTGTGATTATAATTGTGTTCAAAATCGCCTCATCTATATTACGTGATCCAAAATTAAGATCCGCGTTAAGATCTATTTTTTTATATACAAATTTACCCAGTCTGTCGAATGGAAGAATTCAAGTGTGAGTGAAAAAGAGTTTCTCGCTTATATTAGATTTTAACGAAGGGGAGTTTTTAAATCTACAGCACGGTGTGAATTCACAGTGTGAATTAATGGATTCTCGATTGACGCATTCTTACGTTGTCCTAAAAACTATTGATTAATCGGTATTTAGGTAGACGATTTACCACTTAGACTTCGTGTAAGCAACTCTTAACGAGTCAAGAAGATGTGCGATATTTGATGTGTGCTTATTGCAGCCTTTTATAAATGTAAATATTTTGTCGGCGAAAACTCATCCACTCCGGAATGGATGACTTAGATTTTGGTAAGCCTTTTGTAATTGCAATGTATTTGCCGTAAAGTCAAGTGGTAAGTTGTTATTCGAGGGGTTCTTGCGTATATAAGTGCATGTACGTTAATCTCTCGGATTCGAGAAATTCATTATACGCTTATAATAATGATAATTATGATAATATCGCCCGATCAATAATATTAACGAGAGAACGAGTAACCTCCTTATTCAGTCTAGCTTACAATAGAACTTAGAGTTAATTTCTGTAGATGTAAGTTGCGATTATTATTCGATAACGATAAAATTCTTTCGCTCTTGCTTCAATTTTCATTCGCTCTCGTTTTTAGCCATCTATATTTTTCACACCTCGAAGATTTTCTTTTCTCCTTTTTTTGGATTTTTTGATTCTTTTTTTTCTTTGTTTTCCTGCAGCTTGTGCTTGTTATCGACAAGTATCAACATTCTGTCAAGACTGTTGATGAGCTGATAAGCTCCCGTCATTTATTATAGAGATCTCTTTTTTACATGTATCTAAATACACATGTTACACGTGTAATTAATATATCCGTGTTTCAATCCGTGTAATTTTTAGTATATGGATACACGGATATTGAAATACACGAGTACATGAATATCTTTAATACACGATCAAAACCATGATCTCTACTTTATAGATGTCCATTGTGCCCCTTGTTTTCCGCAATTGGTGGGACGACTTCGATCGTCCCGTTTCGCGGCTATTGGACCAGCACTTTGGCATCGGCCTCCATCGAGATGATCTCATCTCGAGTCTCTCCGGACTTGGCCTCGATCGACCGTCCGTACGCTTTGGGAATAGATACTATCGACCATGGGGGAACGTGACGCGTCAAAACTCGAGTGGGAC
Source organism: Atta colombica (assembly GCF_001594045.1). NCBI lineage: Eukaryota > Metazoa > Arthropoda > Insecta > Hymenoptera > Formicidae > Atta > Atta colombica. Next base: position 331,947 of record NW_017259253.1, read on the forward strand.
CAGCACGATCCAGTTGGACAATGATAATTTTCAGGTTAGTATTTGTAGATTGATTTTAAAATATCAAATAATAAAAACGGGACGCTGCACGATTAAATCAAAAGTGAATTTGTAAATCTTTTTTTTCTTTTTGCGAATCTTTTGATTTGAGCGATAATTTTGAATTGAGTCTAAACGTGGACTTTTGTAAATAGAATAAAGTTTTTAATTTGTAGCTGTACGTCGTCTACAAGAAGCTTTGAAATGTTAGAAAACTTGGTGCTTCTATTTTAATTTATTTACGAACATTTCAATGTTCAAGTAATTTTACTGATTTTATATTTTCAAGCTATTTTACTGAAAAATGATTTTGACTTGATTAAAACGCTGTTAGTAATTTAAATTCAAATATCTTATAAAAAAGCGAAATAGTAATTTCATATTTTATTTTTTCCATTTGAATGCAGATTTATTAGAGGAGATTGCCAAACTATTTTTGTTTTCTTCGATATTTGAACTAGTGCATTTGAGTGTCTCTACTTTTGTTTCTGTAAATTTGTTCCCGTTTATTAGATAGTATTAGAAATTTATTCTATTTATTGCATCGACAGATCGAACGGTAGAATGTATTGTACGGAATTTTTTATATAGATCAGATGATCAGAAAATACGTCCCTTTTCGCGATCAATCCCTCATGCATGCTCATCTATGTTACGTGACGTTACATAAAAGTAATCTTTGTTGTTTTGTTACCAAATGATTTACCTTTTTGTGGTGAAAAACGGTCTTATTAGAAACTTTACAAGAATTTTGCTTTAGCCAGTACTTCACTTGCTGTTATTTTATTCATTTTGATGTCAATGAATATTTTCTCACAAGACATACGTTTAATCGGTTTAATTATTAGCATCTAGTTGCAAATGTTGCGATCAGACGGACTTGTTGAATTCGAAGTTTTTTGTCGAAATGAATTTTATTTTGCAAACTATATGACTCATATATCCTAGCTGAAGTATTGAATTTGTCAGACGTTAGCTGATTTTGGTTAAGCTTTTTTTCACAAAATCATTAATGCATTTTTATCAGGAAAGTGTTAAAAGCTTACTTAAGATATATTATAGGGCGGAAGTACTGCTGTATAAACGGTCCAAGTCCTTCTTTCGCAGGATCCTGGATAAAATTAGCAGGATCCTGTGAAAGATAGGAATTGACCAGAAATGAAGATTTAGAATTAATAGAAGTTTATAGGGAAGATTTAACGTCTCTTTTACTGATCGACTCAACAGTAATAATCGATAACGCAAATAGACGATAAAATTGTTATCACGATTGATCTGCAATTCAAATCGTACCGCTAATTTCGTCTCAGAAGAATCGTTATACTAAATTGCTTATATATAATTTTTGTAAGCCGCTTTTACACTGTGTGCTTTTATAATTTTTGGAAGAACTCTTCTCCAATCTCAAAATAACATAAAATGGAGAAATTATTCGTAATACTTTCCTGCCAAATGTGCGTTCATCTGGTTTGATTTCGTGGTATGGCAAGAAAGCATAAACAAGAAGCAATGCGCGTTAAAATTACCACGGAAAGTCCCGAACGCGAGTGTGATGCAACGTGTTATTTTTAAACGGTTTTTCGCGTATTTTTAGTATAACTTTGTAACGCTGCGAAACTGTCTACAGCTGGCTGAAACATACTGGCTTTCTCGAATTACGGGAAAATTATAGCCGTTGCGTTTTCGACACGGAGCGATCAAAGAAATACGGCTTCAAGGATGCAGAAATATCAGAAAAATCCACACAAGACTCGCGATTCGGGATGATATGCACGCGATTAATGCTTAGGATTAACACGCGCTGCGGAATATATCGATTATCTTACGCTGCAGTTATCCTAAAATGTATAGCAGACAAGTCGAGAATCAAGAATCAATCGAATGCCCTGCTGTCGCGTCCGAGAGTATGAATTCAGATCGATTTAGATAGAATTTACACAAAGTATTCCTATTTTTCTTTCTTTCTCTCTCTTAGAAAGGTTCTTTAAATGCAGATAAAGATTATTGTTGTCCCTTTAATTATAAGATAGATATTTCATCGTTCGTTAGATATTTCACTTTTCGTCGATAGATATTTAACTTTTGATTTCGCACTGGATAAAACGTCCGCGAGGTTGCTACCTTCTGATCTTTAAGATCGTTCAGTTATCACCTCGAATCTAGCATAACTTAGTAACTCGATAGTAATATCGATTAATTGATATTTGTTGCAATCAGTCGCTGTTGCCTATAATGGTTTATAATGGTCAATTTTGCTTTATGTATGTAAGCTGCAGATACGTATTTATTGGTCACGAAAGCGTGTTGCGACACGCTTAAAATTCAAATTTGCAGAAGTAATCGGTTATGCTGAAATGGTTATTTATCTTATCTCTCTGAAAGTTTAGTGATATAACCGCGAGTGGAATATAACTGGTTTATTCTGTACAACAACTTAATCACGGTCTGAAGCGATAGCTTTTTTCTTTTTATAATGATTTTTTTTTACATCGAATACAAATATGCAACTTGCCTAAAAGCTCTTAAACTCACGAATTCGTCTGCGGTTCATCAAATTACATTCGCATTTTATCACGGATGTAAGACAATTAACCTAACAGTTCTAAATTCATGAATTCGAATTCGCTCTGTCTCAATGCGCTACAATTACATTTCCTCGAGAAAGTTTCAATGATGCAACAGCGAACGGAATGTGTTCGATTATGTGTGGTACAACTTAGGCTAAGACACGACTTAAACTCTTTAGCGATTCAAGTTTCCTTATTTTGATATTTGTAGTTCGAGCGCGATTTGTATTGGACGCATAACAAATTTTGTGTCGAATACAAAGAGCTTCGAATGATATCCTATGAAAAAAAGTACAATATGTAATAAGTATATTATAGGGGAAGATACTTTCTTTTACATTATCTTCTAGCGAAAAAATGAGTAGCGAATCGTAATTAGATTTCGAAATATAGAAAAGTCGCAGGAGATAAATGATCGAAGTTGGCGGAAGTAACGTGAGAGGGAAGGACGAAAGAGCGCATTCGTAAGAAGGAAAATAAAAAGAGTAGGAAGAGGAGAGGGAAGGGATCAAGAGGGGAGGAAAGGGAAGGAAGAAAGAAAGAAATAGGACAGAAAAAAAGATGTTAACAGAAAAGATTGAAATGGAGACTGTCTATTTGAACGGATTCGAACGTTACTTTCGAAGGGGACGAATCAGCCGCGCGGCCGTTAAAAAGAAAAAAAAAACCCCGTCCCTTGACGCCGATCCCCTTGGATGAAACTAAATATAAAGGAGTTAAGAGACGGGGTGAAACTTAACGCTTGATAGGGGCGATTAAAAGCAACGAACGAAAAAGAATCCGGAACACCAGAAGGCCCGAAAAACTGATGACTGCATCTGCTGCAGCTGTCGCTGTCTCTATCGTCATACACGCATATATTATGTATTTACGCGTTATAATTACGCTTTCATAATCGCGCGATCGCGAAGTCGACCAGGAGGGCGGCAGCTAGATTTTCAACGGGTCAGAATGGTGAAACGAGTGTTTGACTGGAACTATTTTCGGGGGCTAGGGGACGTGTTTTTGCACCCCCCTCTGGGGGAGGGAGAGCGAATAAATTGGAAACGACTTTTCCTTTTTTTTTTGCGAATTTCGTTTTTACTTTCTTTTTTAGTTTTCTCTTCCCCGCAAAGATTCAAATAATTTAATGCTCGTCAGAAAAACATCCACGGCGTTGTCCTTCTTTTACTATGATTTTGTGCCGAAAAGAATCTAACTTCTCCTACAGCAGTAGTTTATTCCTGTAGTAGTTCATTCAATCATCCTATTCACTTCAAATTCTTGGTACAAATCGAGGGTTAGCAGATCCCGTATTATTATTATTATTATTATTATTATTATTATCGTTATTACCAGATTCTATTCTATTCCTTCTAGTTTTTCTTCTCGTTTGCCGAAAATCATCTAGAGATATGTGTATCACGAAAGAAGGACGCTCCATAATTTCCGGCTAGTCACATCAGTTATGGAATCTCTATGAAATCACAGTTTTACCACAGTTTTCGTTTTACCTCCCCCTTATTTAATCTTATTGTACATGTATGTGTGAATGTGTATATATTTTTCTCTTTTATTTTATTTTCACTCTTCCTTCTCTCTGTCTAGTTCTGCAATATTTTTTCCTTCGCGCAATCGCGCTCACGGTTTGCCGCAGGTTCGAGGTGATCTGTATCTAATTCCGTTCTTGTGATTTTTCGTTCAGAGTCGCACGCGAGAAATCACGCGCAGCAGCCACGGAATAAAATATGCAACCGAAAGAGTGGATGTATCGCGTCACGCTTAGTCAGTCTTGTTCGAATGGAAGAACCGAAACTCGCGTCGTCCTGACGAACGCACCTCCCAACGAAAAGGGTACGTCGCGAACGGGACCCGCGGGCCCCAATTCCCCGTTTATAATTATACAAAAATAAATGCTTTTTGAATTACCCACAACAATAGAGTCGTACAAAATGATTTTTGTGTTTTATTTCTTTCTTATACGGAACTCGTTTTCTTTTTATCTTTTTATTTGTACAAAATATGTCGCTCTGCGCGCAGCACTCGAGTCGACTATTCGCGGATCGATCGCTCCGCAAACTTCTTTCTCCTCTCTTCTTTTTTTTGGTACTATTTTCGAAATGCACAGCCTAATCTTTTCGCGTTCGTATTTCACCGAGAACTCCAAGATCATATAAAATCTCCCGGAGGGACTCGGGTACGTTTGCCTCACTATCGTCGGTTGTTAAAGCTTCCTCGTTCTATGACAGAGTGTTATTCATTTTTTTCTCTCTCTCTCTCTCTCTCTCTCCCCCCCCTCTCTCTCTCTCTCTCTTTTACTTCCTACTTTATCTTTTTTTTTTGTTTTTTTTTTGTTTATTTATTTTTTTAATGTGTTCGTAATCGTTTGTCTTCCTCGCCGAAGCGAGCCGCCGGCCGCAAAGGGACCAGCCCCTGCGAGACCGCGCAAAGGGATTGCTCCCTGCACGACCGCGCACTCACTACAGATAAAGAAGATTCACCTACTTGTATGTATGCTCGTTTTTTTTTCCTTATCCAAAAAAAAGGAACAATCTCCACACAAGTAGGTGCGCCCGACAACTACATCTTCCCGATTTGTTTTTGTATCATAACGCGCGATAATATAAAGAAATGCGAAAAATTACATGTATGAGAGAGAGAGTCAAAACGAGGAAAAAAAATATTAATAATTTTACAACGCGCTTATTTGATGGTCAGAATAAGATCTAAAATGTTGGCCGAATTGTCATTTTCCTCGCTCGTCACGGAAACTCGAACAACCGTGTCTGATCGGCGGCTTCTTGAACGTGGAAGGACGAATGTGAGATCGAACGAAGTGCTTGTTCTAAACCGGAACTATTGTGCGTAAGATAGCGCGCCTAACGCGTACGGTGTTTTTAGAATACGATTTAGTATATGCGCTAGAGAGTATGCACGGCGGTGTTCAAAATCCTCTTCGAATTGAAAATTCAGATAGCCAGAGAAAGATCAAAGTAAAAAAAAAACTAATCCGCACGATGCAAAAAAAGGATGGCGAGTCCAATTTTTCAAAAATCGACCATTAGTTTTGAAGTAAGCTCGTTCGCAGGAGTGATCGATACTTAATTTTCGCTTTACTGATACATGGCGGTTGTTTACAATGGCTCACGGAAAAATGCGAGATTTTTATCCTCGATGGCGGACGAGAAAGGATCTTGAGCAGCTAAATAACAAGTACTCGGGGCCTCTTTGCGGGGCCGCGTTCTTTGATCCGCAGGTGATACTGGACGTGCAACAATTCTCACCGGACGAGATCACGGTGAAGACGATTGACAATCACGTCGTTGTTGAGGCCAAGCATGAGGAGAAGCAGGACGAGCACGGCTACATCAGCAGACACTTCGTACGCAGATACGTCCTGCCTCCGTCTCACGACCTCGTCAACATCACCTCGACCCTCTCTTCGGATGGTGTACTAACTGTCACGGCGCCCAAAAAGGTACGCTCGATCGAACCGAGACAATCTGCGTTAACATTCGACCCACTCCTTCATTCGCGGATTCAACCGCGAACGAACGGACCCTTCTCTCTCCCTCTCCCTCCTTTCCTCTCTCTCTCTCTCTCTCTCTCTCTCTCTCTCTCTCTCTCTATCCCTTTCTCTCGCTCTTTTTCCCTTCTCTCGTCTTTGATATAACTGGTGCAGCTTACGTTACATATTTGACTTTTGCTTTTCAATTCCGACGTTCCCAATGCTGCGCCTCAGTGTGCAGTACTAGAGGAGGCAGATGGTGCCGACGGTTTTGGATCAAACACTATGAGTCTGTTCTAAACTACAAAACAGAATATGTCTTGTTAACGTACAGAATTCAAAATATAGTCTTTATGCGTGGACGAGGCACATTCGCGATATCAGATCAGCGTGTGTCGATTTTAAAGGACGTTCCTGAAACTCGGCGATACCAATGCAAGAGCGAATAACAAATTATCGTGAGAAAATGATGATGACACGTTAAACAGTGCTCTCATCTCGATACTTAATCCCTCTGATTTAAAAGCAATTGCATTTTCAGTGAGTTTCAGAAATAGAATTCTGTTAAAATCGATGACACAATTAGTCGATAATCGAGTGTTCCTCATCAGACACGTAATACGGTTTTAATTTATTATATTGATTAAAATTTATTGATCATAAAATTGATCATTTATCAATATCGATCGATATCGATCGATTTATCACTATTGATAAAATATCGATCTCTTTTTTTTTCCTATTTGTAGGAATTTATATATCATCTTTCTTATATTTTAGACGCTGTCAAGTATCATCAAAATGAATATGATTGTAAATACATTAGAACATAGAATTATTTTAAACAACTTCATAAAAATTTTGATTGTAATTCTATTGTGATAATTCTATGACGTGTAAAAATTAATTTTATGTTATCGGGGCAAAGACTTATTTTTCACTATCGACTAAGAATAGTTCAAAGCATTTATTATTCATGTTATATGCCTCGCACTTTGACCTTAACGTATTTTTAACTTTTTTAATTCATCGTCCATAGACATAATTCTATTATCTTAATGTATAATATATTATCGTGTCTAGACATCTTATGCGCTTACCTATATCTCGAAGTTCTCTTCTCATATTTGTTCAAAGCGTGAAGGAATTTCAAATTCTAATCACAGCTATTATCGTCGTGTACGGATTGTTCAAGCACCGACCCCGTAGGGTACACTAAAAAACACAAACACATAGCTTTATAATTCATTTATCGAATAACGTGACCAACGTTTATTTTACATTTTCAGAACGTGACGCCGGCTGGCACGGAAAGAGTCATCAGCGTTGTTCAAACGGGAATACCAGCTGCCAAGCCGGTTCCCGTCGAAACAACTGCTACTACTACTACTACAACCACTACCACCAACTGAAGAATTTATTATTCGAAACTTTCATTCCGACATTCACTTCATTCTTTTACTTTCTCAATTCTAATAATGTAAAACAATTTTGTATAACAAAATTGTGTCACATCTAATAATTTTCTAATATTTATTTCACGAAGATATAATTTTTTATGTATAATATAAATATATTTCGTTACATCGTTTGATATCAATTACAAACAAATTACATTTTGTTTGTTTTCAATCTCTAATATATCAAAATTATCTTTATCAAGAGAGTTAATTTTAGTTTCAATTTAACTGATTCTCTCTTTTTGTCTCTTTCCGATATTAGTTCGACAAGAGAAATAATAGATCTCCAAGAGACAAAAAATCTGAACAATTATCTTACAATTATCTTAATAAAAGAAATCAAGTTTAATAACAAATAATATAATTTATGTGTGTATAACTGGGATTTAGAGGTTGTCAATTAAAAAGAAGAAATACCAAAGTATTAAGCAGTCACAGTTTAGTACATTCTCTCTTCCTTGATATTACTGCTTTCCAATTGTATTAATGTAGCAAAATAATTTTCTCCTTTCCATTTCTTCAATTAAAATTATTTTAATGAAAGAAATCAAGTTTTATGATAAATAATATAATTTATATGTGTGCATAACTAAAATTTAGAGACTGCCAATTAAAAAGAAGAAATATCAAAGCCTTAAGCGTCACAGTTTTGTATGCTCATCTTCCTTGATATTATTACTTTTCAACTTGCATTATCTATATAGCAAAATGAATTATTTTCTTCTTCTCTACACATTCATTCTTATTGTAATAAAACTACCGTGATAAAATATAATGCACTAAATCTAGTTAAATCAATGGATTAAATAATCGTATTGAAGTTTCATGAAATAAAAAAGAAAAAATCCGAAATCGGGAAATACCTACGGTAAACTGTCGCGCTCCGCACGTAGTGCCCGCTTGCCTACATTTTCCCGTGCCGGCGGTCTCGACGAAGTAAGAAGCCGAAGTGTATTACACTGATGATGGAGGATGAAAGGGGTCTTCGGGTGTTCGCAGCGTCCGAACTGAACCAGGGTTTGTTTACGAATGCGCCGCGGCTGGCCGGCCGGCCGGTTTATATAGGTACGCGCCGCGTCGCCGCAAAACGGAGGAAGCTTCGAGATCACCGCGTCCTTACTCCGCGTCACATAATGCGCAATTCCTTATGACCGATTGTTTCAGGTCTTAGCGATATTTGGTCCCATCCGGGATCGCAATAATCGATATCATCGTGACGAAATCTGTCGATTGATGCGTCGTCCGATGCATTTTTTTCACGTTACAAGAGAGAAATTCGCAAATGCCAAGTATTGATCGGTCCCCGGCCGGCAGGGACGACGGGATTTCTGGCACGTTCGCTCAGCTCAGTCGAAGAGGCCCCACCATATCATCCAACCCACACAGGAGAACGCCGCCGTTTCCCCTGTTCACCCCCGCACCATTAGCACGGTCAACCGGTATGTGATATAATACCGCTTGTATAATGTAGCGTTGCCTTTTCAGCTGCTTCGTGCGGCTGTATGGTACGCGTCGATTTGTTTTGTATTTTGACGACAAAATCTGCGGGAGGACCAAATTAAAAAACGATCATGGAACCTATTGCGTAGCAAAATTACTACGAAGACATAATTTGCGTGGAATAACCTTGGGACAAACTTCGTCCGAATTATTACTCCGGAAGGAATTATATTCGCAAAATGATTGATTTATGTTAATCGGAGACCGCGTTCTAGTGTGTAAAATTCGTATTCTATAACGTACAATAATGAGGATTTTGTTATCGCTAACAAAGAAGAGAGAGAGAAAGAGAGAGAGAGAGAGAGAGAGAGAGAGAGAGAGAGAGACTTGTTGTCGACAGATTAGAAGATTGTTTTCGAGAATATTTTGTTAACGTTAATTTTGTAGGGAAGGAAAGAGGGACGCCATGCGGCGTGACCCAACATTACGAAACTGCGCGCGCGTATATGTGTGTACTACACCAAATATTGAAACGTAGTTTCTTCGGCCAGAAAGCGTTCGTGGTGGGATTTCCGTACTGCGCAGCAGCTCCAAGTGACCTTGCTGCCGTTCCGACGTAGTTTTTTTTATCAGCTCTTAAGGCGAATGACAGCTATTTTTATGAGATTTCGAGGCGCGGTCGGGACCCGGCCGGCAACGCGTATTATATTTGCAAACGCACAACAACCGGGTTGATTCACGCATGACACAGCCGATAGCGTGAGAATGAGCAATTTCGACGCAGACACGAAATCGCCGGCGACACTCGGAGACGCAAATATTACGTAACATAATGCCAATATATAACACTCGCCTCATTATGTTTGGCAAATGTAGGTCGCAGAGATCTTCGCCTAGAAGACGCGTAATTATGGAAGAGAAAAAAAGAAGAAGATAAATGAATCTTTACATTTGCATTAGAGATTGCACGGTTTCGACGATGCGCGACCGTCGGGCAACGGCGCATAATAGCGAGGTTACAATCGGGTTGCATAATATTACGTTCGTTCCTCTTTCGGTGTATCATGTACCGCTCTATCGATTTCCTTTTCATATCGCTCGTTAGCCCGACTCGAACGTATCACAAAGGACGCTCCTTTTTAAGTAGACGCAATTAATGCAATTTTATTCAGAAATATATGAGGGTCGTGCGCGCGTCAGATACTTATCTCTCTCCCTGCGAGATCGTCTTTTTGTCGGCCGTTAACAACGGCTAGCGGATTAGGCTCGAATGGAAGGGTGAACGGAACTACTTGTATACTTCATAGAAATATGCACAATGTGCTGTGCGATATCTCGTTACATTCAGGTGTCATTCAGAACGGTGTAATGAAATGCGAAGGTAGACGGTTGCCAACTATGTTGCATTAAATGGGAACGGCGATGATCTGTGGGAACTTTCTCAACGACATGTTTCTCTTTTTACCAATCTTGTCGGAACGAAAATGGTATACAGTTAGTGAACATCACTAACAAATATACTCTCAATTAGTACATCTTCCCATCGATGTATCTTCTTTTCCGTTTTTGATAGATCACTGAAACAAATCGACTTGTTAGGAAATCCAAACTATAGTTAAATTGAGAGCATGCTTTTTCTAATCTTAAGAAATTATTTTTATTATAAATCGTTTTCAAGACAAAGATTAATTAAAAATTAATACATTTACAGTTGAGAAATTTCGTGTAATTTGATGTATATATTTCGAATAGTTTAAATTCATTCATCACGTTTTTCTCGCAAGTAAATTTAGAACGAGCGATACGACTGAGAAACCTGTGGTTTTTATGTGGTTTTACGTTTCTGATTGTGTGATTCTCCGGAGGTGATATAGCTCTGCAAATAATTCAAACAATAAATACAAAGTATATAGAATACATTAAATTTCAAATGTATATACATTCTATACATTAGCCCAACAAAGTTACATGTAATACGTATGGTTAATTATAATTAACGTATGGTTAATTATAATTTCTCGTTCAACAATATAACACGTGTGTTATATTACAGTTATATTGTTAAGTGAGAAATTACAAACTAAAGGGCCTATTCTGTAACTCTTAACTCTTACTCGACTGTAACTGTAGCGTATATAGTATATATTATAGTATCGTTGATTTTATACATGATGAAAAAGCTGCGAAATGATACCATAACGTTACAGTTACAGTCGTTAAGAGTTACAAAATAGGTCCCAAAGACCCCTATTTTATAACTTGTAATGACAATAACGATATCGTTACGCAAGTTTTGTACACGATAAAAGCAACATAACAACCACATAACGATCTCGTTAGAGTTGAATTACAGAATAGAAGTTTAACGAAAGATACGTGATTTTGTGCTTGCTGGCAAATCTTTTAATGTCTAACGATATTATACTGTCTAATTTTGCGTATTTCTTATACTCCTATAATCTTCTCTTTGAATGCTTTTTATTATTTTAGATTTTTTTAAGATTAATGTTCTAGACATATTTTTTTAGATTCGAATAACTTACATTAGCAATTAATAATAATATGTAGCTGTTTGCTTTGAAAAGATTTTAGTAAAAAAGAAAGAAGATTATCAGATATTTCAACAAATCGATATAAAACGCAGATATTGCAATTTAGGTGTTTCCATCATGTTCCAGAACATTCGAGGTTCAGCTGCAGCAGCTAATCGATAGATGCACGAAGTGAGTTATAGATATAACGTATAGAAAGTGCGCAAATGTTCGCTGTCTCCGACCCAGCAAAATAAACGCATCGATTACACATTTCATCCATTATTTCCCTTTCCACGATTGTATTGTCAGCAAAAAAAAAACAGGAATTACACAGTAAAGATTAATATAACCACTACTCTTCGTTCCAAGTTATAAAAAAATTCTACATTATAATTCTTGCGACTGATATTAATATCTTAGTGTAAATTATAGCAGCCTTATGCTATAATAATCGTATAGTTAAGTTTCTTTTCAGCAAAATATACAGTTTACAATGTGGCAGAATAAATAATAGCTTTGTGTAAAGTTAGACAATTTCCCTCCTCATCTATATTAAACATAATAAGTTGTTTAGACTTCACTGCACAGCTAGGATAATGCGTCTTCGTGCAAGGGTGAACAGCTATTACGCAACATAGAACAAAAATTGCCCCACCCTAATCGTGCCGCGCAGAACTTCGATCTGCCGAGAGGGAAAGGTAAAGAGACGCTGCGTCGCAATATTCTCTCCCTCGAAACTCTTGCTATAAAGTTTTCTACTTGTCGCGGCACTGCGGTTTACCTTCATCAACTCGCTACATAAATAACGAACTCTTGTCCGCGGTGCTTCTCCAACCGCGGTTTAGGTAACCTGCCCGCTGGACTAATTTTAGTTACTTCGCTGGTATTGCGCGACCTTGAACTCGGCAGTCATGTCGAGGCTGATATTGCAGCCGGGTCGGGCCACCGATGGGCTTGGATCTCAAAATTTTGAATTCCGGTCGCCAACCGGTCGAGTGAGTAGCTGGTTTGCAACGATCTGCCCTGTGACACTTGTGGCACGACAATACTGCAAGTAGATATACCTTTTCCACGAGGGCTAGATGGGCGTTTTCGAGCCCCGGGGTGCACGCAGGTGTGTGTGCAGCCTGGAGCGTGAGTTTCTCGAAACGTCGACGAAACGCCCTGTTATCGATCGCATCCATGACCAAGTCCCAGCCGGCGAGAGTGTGTCGCTGGGTGAAGGTTGATGAACCTTACACGTACGTTGTTTTGTCCGGCGGTGCAAATTCGACGTACCCATAGAATACATTATAGCGAAATTACGCAATCTTACAAGCTGCCATGCGGAATTACGCATCAGGATTGTTGAGCAAACTGTCGGAGACCTTTATTCGCAAAATATACTGTCATGTAATATTATGTTACTTCCATTAAAGTCGAATTACATTAATAATTTAGACTATATATTATTTTAATTGATAAGAATTTTTATATGCTGAGAGAGAGAGAGAGAGAGAGAGAGAGAGAGAGAGAGAGAGAGATTTTTATGTATGTTACGAATACATTATATCTCAAGAAAAGAATAAATACAAATAATAGTACATAGATTCGAGAGACATTCGGTTTCTTTATTATCATTTTGTGATATTATTATGGAATTTATAAAACTAATAAAAATGTATTAACACAATGTATTGTATTCTTATTTATCTTAAAATAGAAAATCAAACACAGAGACAATCGAGAATATTATATTACCTGTATATGCATATAAAAGCTTTAAGGTTCAGCTTTTAGAGCTCCACTTTGAGAGAAGAAACATAATTCTAAAAGTAAATGTATAAAAATAATTTAGAACTCAGCGTGAGATCTTTAATATTCTAAAAGTATCCAATCTGCACTTCGGTCATATTAGATTTCACTAGGATAATATTTTCTATTCTTAAATAGCGAAGAGAATTATATTTTCAAACATGATAAATGTATTATTGACAAAATTAGAAAAATCGCGTTAAAAATTTATATATTTATCAATGTTTTTCTGACTAAATAAGAGAAACTGCACAACTGTACATGGCGCAAATCTTCTTTGTCTACAGCTGATTCATATACTACAACCGATATTAAGCAGTCATTGAAAATAATTTATTTATTTGACTTCTTTGTTGAAAAAAAAAAATTATATTATATTATTAATTTCTTCATATTCTTATTCGATTAATATTAATAGGAAATTCTTTTTACAAATATTAAAAATATAAAAAAAATTAAAACTAATTATATTATATTAA
>NW_017259253.1:345846-352768 GCF_001594045.1 Atta colombica
ATTGTTTATAAATAATTAAAATTGTATATTTGAAGTATAATATATTATAAATTTGGATATTACAGTACAATTTCATTTATGAAAACTGCATATAATAAATTGTTAAATCTTCATTTTATTTATATTACATGATAACATTATTCGACAATACGGTAACAGGCTTTATATAAGTTAAACGATAGATTTTTTTCTGCTTGGTTGTGTTTCTGTAAACAGCAATTGATAAGCAAACGTTTTAAATCCCGAAATAGAACCAACCCAATAAATTTAATTAAACAAACAAAATTAAATGCTAAAAGTTTAAGAAAAAATAAAATTAACAATAAAACATTTTCATAACTTAAATTAACTACTGTTTGGAAATACATTTCACTCTTATATGATAAATCGTATTATGTATAATTTCTAATCTCAGAAATGTTATTGTTAGAGATGTAAAAATAATGGTATTTTTTACTTCGGAGAAAAGTATCAAGTAAAAAACTAGTTTTTAAATAACGATATTTTTGACCAAATTACATAAAATTTATAAAAAAATCTAGTTATTTCAATATAATTATTTGAACGACAAATATTTTATATTTACAAGCTAAATAAGTGATGTTATTAATTCAAATAATACTTTATAAGCATAATAGACACTATTTTATTGCATATTGATTATAATTGTACTCTATATTTTGATTATTTTGTATTCTTTTTAATTATTTTGAGACAACATCTCATATATAATATTAATTCAAGAGTAATTAGAGATTCAATAATCATTGTCTCACTAATTTAAATTTAGAATATGTATACAATTATATATTATAATCACAGTATACAACAAAAACAGTGTCAATTAGTCTAGTAAAGTATTATTTGTATTAGTAACAATATGGAACACTTACTTAACTTTTAAAATTGAACTGCAGCATAAAATATAATAGTGAAAGGTAAAGTGTATTTATGGCCATCAGCATTATATTGTATTAATTATTATATAATACAATATTTTAACTTTTATAACTATTTCTTACACAAAAATCTTACGGATAAGTGCAAAAACTAAATTCTGGAACAATAGTACAGCGACGAAATTGTAAAATGCTAAAAACAAAACACACTCGAGTAAAATATCGTTAAATTTGAAGGAAAAAAACCATTATTTCCTGAGTTTTTACGCTAAAATTTTAGGATTTTTCCATTGTTGTTCCATTTCTAGTTATTGCCATTAAATTAAAAAAAATTTTCGATATGTGATGTTTAAATAAGCTGATATATCATTAAAGATAATTTTGTTATGTGTGCTACAGTTGAGTTAATTTACACAATTCTTATCGTGCAGAGTATATCAGGTATGTAATATGTAGTTTTATTATTAGAAATTCTTAATTAATTAAACGCTCATTAACGATAATCGTACTTCTATATCTCGTGCACATAATTCGAGTTGATAAAGAATGAAAGATAAAGACACTATTGTAATAAATTTTGAAATATAATCAATATCAATATGAAATCGGAGCTTAACAGTCTTGGAAATAAGTTTTTGTTCTTGTATTCATCTATACTATATATAATAAATTTTTATTTTCTACTTACCCAGTGATCCTTCCAATTACCATTCCAAAATGCAGGTGCAAATGATCGTACTGGATTTATATTACATCCGGTATAAGGACCCTAGAGAGATTGAAAAGAATAAATTATTTCAATTTCATATTTAATTATAAAAAAGAGATTATTGATTATTTTTATGTGTATTTTGTTCTTCCTTCTTTTATAAAATTATATCTTCTTTTTTTTATAAAATTATATTTATATGATAAATTTTGTTAAAATTATCAGGCTACACAGGATATATTTCTAAATATTTCTAAATAGTAATAAAAATGTAAGATAGAAGAATAATTAATGTTATATAATTAATGTTATGAAATACTTAATAATAATTTTAATAATGGAAAAACATAAGAATTGTGCGTTGTTTTAAAATATATAAAATATAATAGTTTTACCACTGTAAAAGAAAAGAAAGTGAATTAACTAAATAGCCGAATTTGAGGACGGCCGTATCCATAAAATGAGAACACCGAGGATCCCGTGTTGCACAAGTTGCTGCGCAAACTAGGAAACACGTGCAAAATATTTCAATTAATAAACCTTGCATGCTGCTAAGTTCCGGATAAACAACAGTGACATAGAGGCTGAGTTGAGTTTGATTTTCCGTTGTTGAATTCCGCCGAAAGTGTTGTCCACTGCGGGAGTACAGATAATTGATAAATATACTAATAATAACAAAATATAATAAAACAAATAATAATAAAATAATACTTTTAAAATTCCATATCCCACGATGGCATCAATTAACTGTCCCAAGATGTAAACCATACCGATCGGAATTGATTTCAGTGACAGCAAAGTGACAGTACCGATAGTGATAGTCGGGTTAAGATAAGCGCCACTTATGTGACCTATCGTCTAAGAAATATCAGTAAATGAAATTTTGAACACAAAAATACGGTAAACCAAATGTTTTAAAAAAAAATATGCTTTATAAAAATATATGTCTCATAAAATCCGATCAAGATTTAATTATATCGATATTACAAGTTATAATTTATAAGGTTAATTTGTAATTTATATAAAATAATAAATATATACATAAAGAACATACATTACGAACCAAGCGAGATGTTTATTGCTAATTGCTTATTTAAAATTTATATAAACAAAACCGCAAACATTTAGATCTTTATCAGGTCATTATCAATATAACAATAATAATTACATGATATGATGCCACAGTAAATTTAACAGTTGCAATAAACGGAAAGAAAGGTGATTTTTACAATGTTCACTCGCACGTCTTTAGACAATCCCAAATTTTTTGTAGTATAAGTTTATTGTAGCTTATTTATACAGTACCCTCTATAAGTTGGGAACACCTTACGTTTTATAGGTTTGTAAATAATTATTTAATTGAAAAAAGACAAAATAAAAGTATATACGTACATACATATGTTATCTATAACGTATGTATGTATGTACTTTTATTTCGTCCAATTCAAGATTTAATAATGCTATTAAAATGGAATTTTAATAAAATATGATTCATACAAAATCTGATTCTTCGGGAATCCATTTTACAATTTTTACGGAGTCTGAAATCAATTTGCGACTCAAATAATTTATCACTTTTATAAAAATCGTTAAACTACAATTAAATGACCTGTGTATATACAACGAACATAAATACAACGTTATAAAACAAGTGACAATATACAATATATAAACAATAGCGCGATTTAATTTTGAACACTTCGATGCTGTGAAATGATTATCCAACATATTTTCGGCATGTGCAAACTTATAGATGTTCTAGATAAATGCTTATCGTCATTGTTTATGATAATTGTTTATCATCTTACGAAGTAAGATTATTTAAACCAAAAACATATATAGATCACTGTCATGTAAGAGCTTTCCTGTAAAATGTAGGATGATTCCCAAACTTATGATAGGTAGCTTGTGAAATTCATATCGCGTATGAATGAAAAATATATATCATATTATATCATATCATATCATATGTTTTTAACATAAAGAAAATATTTATAAAATAATTTTGAAGACAATTAAGTCACATGACAACACGTACCATAATTATGAAGTTCCAATACACTGAAGGCAAGTGCCGTTTGTAGCGCCGGAGGTTTCCATAGAACTAACATTCCCCATATAACCGATATACAGGAGCATTGCTATGCCAATGATTTCCGCTGCTTACATTGTATTCTCTTGTAGTTGCCATATTCCGCCGAATAAAAATTCGTATAAGCGGATTTCGATATCTATATAAATCTCAATAATAATAATGATGAACTCATTACCTCGTTTGTGTTGCATGATGAAATCCCGCGTCTAAATTTACTATGATTATTACTTTAACAATCTGTGCAAACTATCACGAATCGCATTGCATATTACTGTTTTTCATAAGGATATAAAAAAGAATGCGATGTCTCATCACATGTTCGATAGATACATTAAGTATAATTCGTAATTAAATCACTGGTGTACTTAATGTATTTGATGTACTGTATATGAAAAATGCACGTGTCCACGATATTACATCATTTTTTTATTTTGATAAAAATATAATGGATATTTTACATTCAAATAATATTATCAAATAATCTGCTTGATACGTCAAAAACATATTTTAGTTGTATGAATCGTTCACCCTACTCACGTTCACCCTCTGAAAAGAACTCTTTATTCCTTCAGACGACATGGAAGAATAAAGCTCCGACTTGGAGAGTCCAAAGTTATCACCATCACAGCGCATGCGTTGCCGCTGAAATTGCATGCGTTTTCCTCACCATTAAAACTTTCCATAATTCTTGCAAATTGGTCGCAAATCATTGTAAAAAAACGCGAATTATGCACGCAAGCGCTCACGGTTGATTCTTGACGGCAGGTCACGCTCGTGTCCATCAGTCGTTGAAAATATTTGTACAGTTAATATATATATATATATTCTACATAAAAACGAACTAAAAATTCCTAAATCGATGTCGCTGAAAGACTTTACGCTATTTCGAAATCGTAATTATAAGGCCGACACTGAGTACGTAGTGAAAGTGGCCAAGACTTTGTTAACACCTGTGGGTATTTGGCCGCTCTACCGAGGTAACTCCAAGTCGGATAAAATTAAAAATTACCTCCAAACAGGAGTAATATTTGGATTGATGTGCTATTTGCTTGTCCCACACATCATATATACCTTTTTCGATGCAGAGGATCTGACAAGATATATGAAGGTTGTAGCCGCTCAGGTGTTCAGTCTACTTGCCATTATTAAATTCTGGACAATGATTATTAATAGAGAAGAGATCAGATACTGTCTGCAGCAAATGGAAATGCAGTATAGAAACGTGGAATGCGAGGAAGATCGATTGGTGATGATGAAGAGCGCCAAGATTGGGAGACTCTTCACGGTGACGTACTTGGGATTATCATACGGCGGCGCATTGCCTTATCATATAATTATGCCGTTGCTGGAGGATAGAATTGTCAAAGAAGACAACACGACACAAATACCTCTACCCTATCTTAGCGACTACGTTCTTTTTGTAGTGGAAGACTCGCCGTTCTATGAGATTACCTTTGTTTCGCAAATTCTGATTAGCAGCATTATCCTCTCTACGAATTGCGGTGTTTACAGCTTGATTGCTACTTGTGTGATGCACAGTTGCTGTTTGTTCGAAGTCGTGCGCAGACAGATGGAAACAGTCCTCGATGATGAAATCAATAATCTTCACAAGCGATTTGGGAGAATAATCGAGCATCATATGCAGGCTATCAAGTGAGAAAGTTTTAATTTACATCTTATATTAGTATCTCTGTAAATGTCCTCATTATATTCTGGTTAAATCATATGCAATATGCAATTATGTATTAAGACAAAGAAAGAAAAACGTGTTTTCATAATTTATATTAGTTTTATTCACTGGATTTAGATAATAAAATACGTTACAGATTTGCAGAGATGATTGAGAAATCATTAAACATTGTTTTTTTATGTGAAATGGTTGGTTGCACTATTATTATATGCTTTTTGGAATTCGGCGTTCTTAAGGTATTTCTGTTAATAGAAATTATTAGAATAAAACACAGGATGAAATTTTATAAATGTACATTTACGCAAATTTATTTCAGGAATGGGAAAACGGAAAAATCTTAAATATGGGTACATATTTTGTTTTAATGACATCAATATTTGTAAATGTTTTTATTATATCAGCTATCGGTGATCGCCTTAAAGAAGAGGTATTTTCCATAAATTTGCTTTAAATAATTTATAAAATATCTCTGTAATACATATCCATTGCAATTACAAATAAATGAAAAATTTATATAAAACTCGATTGAGATTAAATGATAAAATAACAATAACAATAATAATAATAATAATAATAATAATAAGATAAACATAATGTAATAAATTAAGTGATTGATTTTCATTTGTTTTTATTATGAAGAGCGAAAAGATAGGAGAATCGTCGTATTCTATCAAATGGTATGATTTGCCATCACAAATTGTAAAAGATTTAATTTTGGTGATGCTTAGATCAAATCGCCCGTCAACTTTGACAGCCGCAAAAATATTCGATCTCTCTCTTCAAGGATTCTGTGAGGTAATTTGCTTACAATGTTCATCTAAAAATTGATAGAAATATAACATTTGCTAGATACACTATTCGCGTTTTAGGTTTGCAAAACATCAGCGGCGTATTTTAATTTTATACGAGCGATGACTACATAAATTTTCAACTATTATTGCATCGAGTACTTATATACATATAAGAAATACTATTACTGTGACTTTATGAGAGATTACATCTCACTTCTTATATAACATCAGCGAAAAACAATCACTTCTCTGTCGAATAATAAATCATATTACTGACAATAATTTGAATAGTACATGTCATTTATTACAATTCCCATATATAACGTTTTCCACGATTTTGTTCTTTTCTGCGAAAAAAATTTATTTGAATTGTCGGTTTTCTGAGTTACGACTAACTTCCCAATTGCGTAATGCATATTCTTTGTTAAAACTTTTATTGTCATATATCATTATTTTTCCCTTTCCGAAACTTTTTCCTTTTCTCAAATTTTATAAATCGTAAGTAATAGATGCGTGTTCTACAATCATTCTAAATTGCCAAGTAGAATTTGCTTGCAAAGAGAAAACGTTTTAATAAATAACTTACCAAGATAAAATGATCTGGCGCTACTGAAAATATTATGGAGAAAAATTTCAGTGAATTTAAAACTTATATAAATATATATCTACAGATATCAACATCATCTTATCTCGTGATATCATTTAGGATTATATATATATTATATATATATTTTATAT
>NW_017259253.1:352809-377795 GCF_001594045.1 Atta colombica
ATATATTATAACTAAATTCTTTTATAATAAATAGTAATAAAGTTCTTATTATATCTAAAAAACTCGATATTTTTATATTCAATGCGTTAGAGAATGTTCAAATATTGTCGATTTACATTTAATATAGTCTCTCAGTAACTTAAAAACGCACAGCAAATATTTCGAATTAGATTTCACTTTGTAAAAATATAGAAAGGTATTCACCATTCTGAACACTGTACGCTTTTGCTTTCAACAACAGCTCAACGAAGAAAATCTCTGTCTCAACTACCTCTTGACAACGCCTGCGTAGAATCATCATGAAATAATGTATATTTTTTTCCAATGAAAGTTGCGATAGTTCTTAGAAGAATAGCCCTTACTGACAGCTTCTTGGGAGAGGTGAACTTTTCGCACGCAAGCGCCTACGTTAACTTGTATGCTATCCGATCAACGATCCCTCTTCCACCACTTTGTTGTTGTCAGTCGAGAATTAAACTTTGCGAAGCGAATAATTGTAGGACAATGATCGCGAGCATGTCGCCGGTCGACAATCGCGCGCTATTCCAAAACTTCAATTACAGGTCCGATACGGAGTACATGTTAAGAGTCGCCAAAATCTTGTTGACGCCTGTTGGCATCTGGCCACTTTACGGGAACGATTCTACAATGTATAAAATTAAATACTATCTCCAGACGAGCATCGTATTTTGCTTAATGTGTTTTTTGCTCGTTCCGCACATCATATATACCTTCTTCGACGCGGAGGATCTGACAAGATACATGAAAGTCATAGCTGCTCAGATATTTAGCCTGCTGGGTATCATCAAATTCTGGACAATGGTCATTAACAAAAACAACATCAAATGCTGCTTGAAAGAGATGGAGATTCAGTACAGAGATGTGGAGAGTGAAGAGGATCGACTAGTGATGATAAAAAACGCAAAGGTCGGAAGGCAGTTTACGATGATGTATTTGGTATTATTGTATGGTGGCGCATTACCTTATCATATAATTATGCCATTGGTGGCGGACAAAGTCATCAAGGAAGACAACACGACTCATTTACCTCTGCCTTATCTCAGTGATTATGTCTTCTTCGTGGTAGAAGACTCACCATTCTACGAGATTCTTTTCGTCGTTCAGATCGTATTCAGCACTATGATCCTCTCTACGAACTGTGGTGTTTACAGTTTAATTGCCAGTTGTGTGATGCATGCCTGTTGCTTGTTCGAGATCGCTCGCAGACATATGGAAACATTATTGGTTGGTGGAATTGATGATCTTCATGAACGATTCAATTGGATCATTACGAATCACATGCGAGCTCTCAGGTCGAAAAAAGAATTGTCAATTTTTTAACAAATATATCATCAATAATATCAATATATGTGTAAAAAAAAGGATTTTATTTTTGCTAAATATTTCTGGATTTTATTTTTGCTAAATATTATTCTGAAGCAAATCCTATAGCATAAATAACTTTTATTAAATTGCAGTGTAATTATTTGCGATTATTCTAATTTATAATAATTACATTTATTTCATAATAATTTTTTATTTTATAATAATACCTACAGATATGTTGAAATGATCGAAAATTCATTAAGTATCGTTTTTCTATCAGAGATGATTCTATGCACTATTATCATATGCTTTCTTGAATATGGAGTTCTCAAGGTATTTAAATATATTTTTGCATAATTGAAAAGATAATTTATTTCTTAAAACCAAATTATATTTTTTTACACAAATTTCTTTCAGGAATGGGAAGACAATAAATTTTTTGGTGTGATTATATATTTTACATTAGTCACTTCAATTTTTGTAAATGTTTTTACTTTATCGACTATCGGCGATCGACTTAAAGAAGAGGTAAATTTAATAACCATTATTAAAAACGAATAATTAATTAATTTAATTAATTTAAATTGAGCTAATAATTAATTTAAGCCAAACAGTATATAATTAAATTTAATTAATTTAGTTAAATAAATCTTGAACTCTAGATTTATATTTAACTTTTTTCTTAAATACAATTTTCTTTTCTTAAAAGAGTGGAAAAATTGGAGAGGTATCATATTCCATTGATTGGTACACGATACCAACGAAGAACGTGAACAGCTTAATTATGGTGATGATTAGATCAAACCGTCCGTCAACTTTGACAGCTGCTAAAATGTTCGATATCTCTCTTCAAAGTTTTTGCGACGTAAGTATAATTTCTTCCATTGTATTAATTTGACAATTAAATATATTGTTCGATTAACATTCACAAATATTCATAGGTATGCAAGACATCAATGGCGTATCTGAATTTTATACGAATGCTTACGAAATAAAACGATTATTTGTTTTCCAAATGGTTATTATAAGTGCCATTCACTGAAATATTACTTTCTTATCTCTCCTGCTCAAAATATATTAACTTCTTTACCTATACTAAATTATAAATATAAAATATTATATTTAACCTTTTTTATTGCTCGTATTTATTTAGCGATATTCATTAAGATCGCATTTACGAATGAAACAACGCGCAATAGGTTAATTACGTTACTAATTTACTAATAATTAAAGTAACATTAGTGTCATTTCTGAGTCAGTCATTATAACAGTATTATGCTCATCATTTAATATACCTTTACAATTATATTGATATTATATTAATTTCTTGTATACGCAGTAAAATATTTAATGTTATTATTATTGGTCAATATTATGATGCAAATACTTGGCCACAATTCTCCATCTTCGCAGAAAGAACGCGCTTAAACTACAAACTACGATTTCAGTTTTACAATAGAATCAGTTTTCCTTGAAATCGTATCTCCTCCGTTTTAAAGTTTCTCAATGCATTATAAAGTATCCCTTTGCTTTAGCCTCTATTACGCTATTTTCTGTCACATCAGAAGGTTCTACAAAATATAAGACACAAATGTTTCTATTTTAATCATCGTGATAATTACTTAGCGGTAATAAAATTTACTCATAGAAGTAATTGATAATAAGAAGATTGAACATCGTAGGAAGTAATTAATATTTTTATAAAAATATATATGAAATCACCTGACTTTTTATACGTGAACGATCATCTGAGATATTTTTATACCTTAATTAAAATCGTTATAATTAACAACATACAGTATATTATTGATTATTTTTTGATTTATTAGTATTTAGGAACATTAATTAGGAACATAAATATGGAAATTTAATCACGATTTTGTGAGAAAAGTAATATTAAACAGAAGCATAGTATATAGTTTATTATGAGTATTAAAAAAAAAAACAAAGATTTTTATTAACTTTTTTATTAAGATTTTTATTTTTATAATGCTTTTTTATTGCGGGTTTTTGAATTGTACATTTAAAAGTTTGCAAAGAATAACTAAAAAAGCAAAAAGATGAAAAAAAAAATATTTCTTAAAAAAGAAAAAAATATTTTAAACAATATCCGTACAAAACAATATTTTACAACAATTTTTTCGCAATAACAATATCCCAGCAATAATCATTCCCAGATAAATATAAAAGATCGAAGCATATAAGAATGAAGCGAGGCAAATTATGTAAAAAAACTTTATGTTCAACATGTATAGTTTTTCGAGAAAAAAAAATCAGAATTACGTATTGTCAGTAATTTTATAGTCAGTTTATGTCAGTTAACCTCGAACAGAAGTTTCCACCACATCATGGTTGTGACAAGTCACTGACCACCGCAGTCTCCGTTTTCCCCTTTCCGATTTATTCCAATTGCACATGTTGTTTTCTCTTCGTAAAATTTAACCGGTACATTAGAAAATGTAAATTATCAAAGTTATCAAGGTTACTTTTATGCAGCCTGGATCGGAGAGTTCATCGAACGGGACGCGCATGCTTCGTGATAGAAAAACGCGTAAACCTGCTATCATGATCGGGACAGTGAAGATAGAGCCGGCGGTGACGTTATATTGTTGGAGATGGTTGATCGAAAACAAGAAAAAAGGCTGAACACGCTCGCTGCCAATGTAACAAAGCAGAATGAATTGCATGTTTTGGACTTTTATTACGCCGTTCAGATAAGCGTTTGTCTACTAAAACCATTTGGTGCTTGGCCGTTGGCCAATGATGAAACGTCGAAATTCAAGATCGTCCTGCACAAGGCATCGATGATGATCGCCACGTTCCTCTTGATCTGCACTATAGTGCCGATGATGTTGCACATGATGAAAGAAAAGGATGTCTTCCTAATAATTCATTTAATGTGTGAGTTAATCTTCACTCTAATGGCTTTCGCGAAATATGTTTTGTTGCTCTGGCATCAGGATCAGCTCAGATTCTGCGTTGATTATGTAGCCAATGACTGGCGGTACGCAATAATTGCCGAGGATCGCAATATCATGTTGGCGAACGCTAAAATTGGCCGCACTTTTGGTATCACTTCCGTGGTTTTTATGTTCAGCTGTGGCACACTGTATTACTTACAACCTATAGCTACATCAAATTTAGTCAATGAAGACAACGTTACCGTGAGATTGCATCCATCGGCTTGCGAATTTCTTGTGTTTGATTCTAAGGTAAAACTTTCAATTCCAACTTTCAGGCTAAGTTGGCAGTGTTGATTCAGTTAATCCTGATCAGTGTTTTTTTTGTTTAAAGATTTTTTATACATCATTTTGTCTTTAGGTATTGTCTCTTTTTTTATAACATGCATTTCAAATTTCAATTATACGTATAGATATTAGATCGGCACGTGTAAATTAATTTATCGTCAAACAGATTAGTCCTGCGTACGAGATCGTGTACTTCTTACAACTTTTGTGCGGTTTCACTGCCTACAGTGCATTCTGCGGCATTTGCAGCTTGATGGCCAATTTTGTTGCACATATATGCGGTCAGTGTGACGTGTTAATGTCGTTTTTAAAGGAACTCGTAGACGGTGGTAAACGCAATAGCGGATCTATCGACAATCGAATTGCTGTTGTAATAACCCGACATTTGCATCTATTAAGGTGTGTGTGTGTGTGTGTGTGTGTGTGTGTGTGTGCGCGCGCGCGCGCGCGCGCGCGTGTGTGTGTGTGTGTGTGTGTGTGTGTGTGTGTGTGTATGTGTGTAATTTCAAATATTTATACGGAAAAAACGATTTTGTAGTGTCTAAAAATTTAACTAGATTAATTTGAAAATAATCTTGTTGAACCATTAAAATATTCATGTAAGATGCTTAAACGAGTTGAAAATTTTTTGCATCAGCATTGCTTGTCATGCTTGATATTCCTACGTAATTATTTTAATAGATCAATAAAATTATTTTCAGGTTATCTGTATCCAGTTAAATTTTTAGATAGGTACTTTAACAAAATCTTTTTTTTCAAATTCATTTTTATCTGTGTAGTATCTTTATTATAACAATTGCATTTGATAGTAGTCAAATAAAATAAATAAATTGATAAATAAATTGTCCAGAAATTGATATATTGGTAATAGATAAATTGCATAAAACTTTCCGAAATTTTATTAGATATAATTTTCTAGATTCGTGTCTCACGTAAGAAACTTATTTACCGAGATATGTCTCGTGGAGTTCATGAATGCTTCATGTAACATATGTCTACTGGGCTATATCATTATAACTGTATGTTCCAATTCTTATGAAAACTTCAAAATAACTTTAAACAAATGTTGATACCTCGCAATCACAGTGATTGTTAATCTCTTCTCAAATTTCAGGATATGAATAATAATGAATCGTTCGTGCAGATTTTTACATATTTCTTTGGACTTGTGTCGGTCATTTTCAACGTGTTCATGTTTTGCTACATTGGAGATTTGCTCAAAGAGCGTTGCCAGCAGATAGGAACTATTTGCTATACGATCGAGTGGTATCGAATGCCATCCAGGAAGGCGATTGATTTGTTAATGCCGATCATAATGTCTCGATACCCCGCAACTCTCACCGCCGGAAAGATGTTGACGATGACACTTATTACGTTTTCTGACGTGAGTAATATCGTTTCGTGCTCTAAATGCGAGGTATTAATTAAGACTGCTTAACGTGTTTGTAACATGTGTGTTACATCTTTATTACTTATTTTATATCTTATTACTTATTTAAAGATTGGATTTAATTGATGTTAAATATTGTGATTTTATCAGTAAGTTTTAATAAATCCAAATAAAATATGTATCTCTTAAAATCTCTTAAAATTCTAATCTCTATACTGACAATGAAAATAAAATATTGTATCCTAGATCTTAAAGACGTCAATGGCGTATTTCAATTTACTTCGTGAATTTTCCTCGCGAGATTGAGAATGTAAGACATGGTGTGATGAGACCATATTTGGTGGGGACCGAAAGGGATACCATGCTTAGGATTTTAGTATGGCACAGAATTACATTAATAGTTTGACAAATAATGCACGTGTTAGTATGGCATTTACAATGGAATAAATTATTTCTCTTTAAAATAATATGTTATAAAATTACTGTAAAAATAAGATATACAAAATATAAGTAAGACAACGAAGTATATATGCCCACAGTAGTATTTAAAAAATTAGAGTATTATTATATTTGTATAATGTAAGCGTTGACTTGGCCGAAGATAGGATAAAAAAAAGTTTTATTTACTATGTTACTCGACGAAGACCAAGTCCTTTGCTACTTTGAAAAATAAACGTTCTCATGGTTCAAGTTACAAAGTCAAAGTTTCCACTGTCTACGTACCACACGAACGCCTTGAGAAACGACATTGTGTGCAAAATCAATCGTTAAACTTCTTTTCGTTCACTGTCTTACAACCCTTACAAGTGACTCCTTAATTTTTAAAACACGCAGGCGCAAGTCGTCTGAGAGTTTACATCATACCTGATATGCACAAAGTTGTGATCAGTAACATTAAATCTTACGCAAACTTGAACCTGAACATACATATCTCAATTTTTAGCACCAACAATTAATTTAAAACATTTCGATTCTCTATTATTTTCTTCGCCGCGATTGTAGAATTTTCAATCGTTTCGACATTATCAAAATTATTTTTAATCAGAAAAGTTATATCGTGCATAATATCGCTAGGATGATCCTTAATGAATATCAGAAGATAGACGTGAAATACGTTTTCGAACAAAGTCACGTTGTACTTCGCATGCTCGGGATTTGGCCATCGATTGACAGACAGCCAAACATAATCGAAAAGATTATAAATATTTTTCTCATAATCGTTTGTTATCTGCTCCTCCATTGCGACATGGTACCGGGTATTCTTTATTACGCAGTTGTCAATGATGAGCCGAGTGAGAAAGTAAAAATGATGCCACCGATTCTGTACTCAGTCATGGCGATCGCCAAATACAGTACTTTACTTGTTTATGAATACGATATTAGAAATTGCCTGCGGCACATCAAGGAAGATTGGGGAACAGTAGTCGTCGATGACGCGCGAGAAGTGATGCTGAGCAAAGCTAGTAATGGAAGACGATTGTTCATCTTGTGCTGCACGTTTATGTATTGCGGTGGAGTGTCTTACAATACGATAGTGCCGCTGTCGAGAGGAAGTATTGTTATCGATGAGAATACGACAAT
Organism: Atta colombica; assembly: GCF_001594045.1. Classification (NCBI taxonomy): domain Eukaryota; kingdom Metazoa; phylum Arthropoda; class Insecta; order Hymenoptera; family Formicidae; genus Atta; species Atta colombica. Next base: position 360,355 of record NW_017259253.1, read on the forward strand.
TAGACCCTTTTCCAGCCCCGGTTATTATGTTTTCTTCGATCCGCAGAATAGTCCTGCCTACGAAATCGTGTTTCTTCAACAAGTCCTTTGCGGTTTTGTCATGTACACGATCACGGTGGCGATTTGCGGTCTCGCCGCTGTCTTTGTGATGCATGCGAGCGCACAGATGGAAATTCTCATACGACAGATGGAGAACTTCGTCGATGAGAGTGAGTTTGGACAACGTAATATCTGCGCAAAGTTGGCAGTTATAGTTGAACATCAAATAAGAATACAAAAGTAAGTATTTTGTTTATAATTTTTCTACTTTGAATAATTCTTTGCCGGTATAAATCAGATATAGAATAAATATACTTAAAAATTTAGGCCAGTATTTATATCTAATCTTATTTGAAGATCAAGTCTTACGATACTAATCTGTGATCAGTATTCACGTATTCTTATATATCGTTTAAGATATCTTAAACGTAGTCTTAAAAGTCAATTAATTACAGAGCGGTATTAACATTTTAAGACGGGCTTAAAATAAGAACCGACTGTGAATACCAGCCATAAAATTATCCTCTATAAATATCTAGTTTTATAATTGATATTAAATATTATCGTTAAAATAAATTATCGAAAAAATTTTATATATTTATATATTTTCCAAAAAATAAATTGGTATTTTTTTCGTTTCAAATTATTGAATCGAGTGCTTCATAAATACATTTTAGTTTCTTGCAACTGGTGGAGAATGTTTTGCGCTACAGTAGTTTAGTCGAAATAGTCGGGTGCACCACGTTGATATGTCTTACCGGATATTGCATAATAGGGGTATGAAAAATAATGCAAGCAAATTTATTGTGTTTAAGCACAATGCGTGTCGCAAGTACAAACTAATTTTATTCTCAGGAATGGAATAATAGAAATTTACCGGCCTTTTGTACGTACGTAACAGCTCTCACATCTGTCATTATTAACATTTTTATTTTATGTTATATCGGAGAATATATAACGGCGCAGGTAATTATTTTATATCTTTTAAGATGAGTAATACCATTTTTATAATAAAAATTTACATTCACTATTCTTTTTATATATGAGGTATTCATAATTGTTCGCGATAGGCCGAAGAAGTGGGCTTGATTACTTGTACGCTCGACTGGTATCGTCTTCCAACAAACGTAGCGCGAGATATGATATTAGTAATTATCTCTTCGAATACTCCACCACGAATTACCGCTGGAAAATTCATCGAACTATCCTTCAAAACATTCGGTGATGTAAGTAATATATAATAATTATCTATGATTAAGAGTTAGTTATCAGGATTTAAGAAATTGTTTCAGGTAATTAAATCAGCTGTAATTTATCTTAATATACTTCGACAACTTACCGAATAAATGGCAAATTAAGATTGGCAATAAATTTTTTTTTGAAATACACATATCCATATTATATATTTTAATATAAAAGATTTATTATCAATGTTAATGTAAGTAGTATTAATTATAAAAAAATAATTAAATATTTAAGTGCATATAATATCATTAAACTTATATAATATATGTGGATACAAATTTCCCACAGGTATTTACTCTTATATGAGAAATATATATTGAATAATCAAAATAAATAATTATTACTTAGTGCAGAAATACATAAAAAATGTTATAATACATCACGAACATCTATCTTTTTGCATCTCTATAATATCTCTTTATACATTTCTTACGAAAAATTATAAAACTTATTGCACCGCTATTACAAGTAAACTTTTTTCTTGGATCTTCAATCCTTTCATAATTTCCGGGAAATCCTTTCTGCGCATAACAAAAATAGTCTTTTCAAAGTATCTACGATGTTAGCAATTTGTTCGACGTGGCTTTGAAAGATTGTTTCAACACGCAAGCGCAGTTCCCTCCAAATCGAACGGATCAATCATGATCAGTGGCGAGTGTTGAACGCGCATCGTTTCACTTGTGGCTTGTACAGGAACTAACATGGAAAAGATATTCGCCAACAAATGCGATATATATTACGTTTTTAAGCTTTGTCTTTCGTCTACTGGGTGTCTGGCCATATGCACGTACAAAGTCCTAACTTCCGGAGACCCTCGAGAGAGTTGGGGTGATCTTCATCTCTTACATCCTCCTTATTTGCGAGTTGGTCCCAGCGATTCTCTACATGACCATCGTACAGAGAGAGACTCATGCCAGGCTGAAAGTTGTCGCCACCGTAATATTTAATATTTATGATGCTAGCGATGACCAAGTACGGCCAATTGTCAATCAAAAGGAACCAAGTAAGAAACTGCCTCGCGCAGGTTGAGGACGATTGGCAAATAATCAACTTGCTCGTGGTGTGATGATTGATAAAACTAGAAGGCAGACGTTTGCTGATAATATGCGCCATATATTCATAGATTCCACTGGAATGTTCTTTCGGACAATTATACCATTATCCGCCGGAAAGATTATCACTAAACAGAATTTTACGATCAGACATCTGCCCGACTTACTTTGTTCTATTCGATGTGCAGCTTAGGCCCGCTTACGAGATCATATTTCTTATGCAATTCTTCTCCGGATTTGTAAAATGTACGGTCACAACAGCGGTATGCGGCCTTGCGGGTCTTTTTGTTGACGCACACTTACACAGCTGGACATGATTCTGATGAATAATCTGGTAAATGAATGTGAACTTAAAAATGTGAATGAAAGATTGGCCACTATTGATAAAGCATCAGATCAAAACGCGAAAGTAAGACTAATTTTACAAGTATCTTTAACGAATCTGTTTGTTAGTATTTTAATGTTTTAATTGAAATCTATGTGTAAAATAGACGTTGGAATTAATTCATATATGATGAATTGTTCAATACATAAGATTCTTTAAAAATGTACTTAATTATTGATTATATTGAATATATTAATTATATTGAATACATTAATTATATTTTATTTTTGTATAAAAATATAGAGAATCTTATTTATTGTACAATTAACATATTTCTTGTTTTAATTGTAAGCAAATTTTTAAAAAACATTTATTTTGACAAAAATTTATCTTTTTTTCTACGATCATTTTAGTTTCCTTCAATTAGTGCAGAACACCACACAATATATAAATCTAATGGAAATTATGGGATGCACCATAATTGTATGTCTCTTAAGATATTTTGTTATTATAGTGCGCATAAAATAAATATGTAGCGACAATAATTTCAGTGATTTTGAAAAAGTATTAAAGATATGTAAAACGCACAGATTCAACAAGTATCACAAAAATAAATATAATCATAATTTACAGGAATGAGAGAATAACATTGCCGCTCTATATTCATATCTCGTTGGACTCATCGATTAGTTTCAACATTTTTATCTTTTGTTTTATCGGTGAATAACTTTTGATAAAGGTTTTATGCTATCACATTATCGAAGTAATAATTAACATTCATCAATTAATGTAAGCATCATTTTTTTTTTTATTAATAATCTACTTTGTATAATTGATTAAATTAGGAAGAAAAAGTGGCATTAACAACATTCACATTGTAGTGGTACCATTTTCCTTCCAAAAGCGCAATCGCTGATATTATTCTTGCTCATGTCGAATTTTCCGACAAAGATTAAAGGAGGAAAATATTTTGATCTTTCTTTCAGGACATTCGGCAACATAAGTAATAATATGTTAAAAAATAAAAATCACATTTTTATTTTTTAAGATTCATTACATTTTAGGCCATTAAGACCGTAACGTATTTAAATCTTTTTTATGCTCTGTTGTTGGCTAAATTTAAATAGTAAATGCATAAACGTAATCTTCAAAGAAATATGTAACTTTTATATAAAAATAGTCAAGACATATAATTCCTAAAAAATACTTCCTTTATTAATAGGGAGATCGGGGCTAGTTGTACGGAGTTGATTGTCAAAATGTTTATAACTCAAACAGTACATTTTATGTGTTATTCATAAATAAAATATGCTACTGCCAATCCTAGAACATGTGACAATCAACCCAGAACACGAGATTAATTGTCACATTTTCGCAGCTTTAAATTAAATAATTTATTTTTATGATGAATTCAAGAATAATTTTTTTAATACCTAAAGAATGTAAGTATATTATAATAAGATATATAATATTTTCAAATCCTTTTTTCTAAAAATCACTAATCAAAAACTGTGACAATTGTGATCCGGTTTTCCCCTAAGTGTTTTTAAAAAGAAATAAAAGCCATTGAAAAATTACAATACGTTTCATTTACAAACGTATAAACTTTTACTTACTCATCATTGAAGCTTCGAGGAACGCAAATTGTAAGTAGAATCAAACGTAATTATTTTCCAAAGAATCATAAAATTTAATCGATGCATATGAAATATCTTCCATGGAAAACATTTGCCATTTTCTGTTTCTCACGCATTACAAGTTTAGCAAGTTTACTTTTCTGCTCCAAGTATTATAGAATATGACATAAGAATGTAAATATAATTTTAGTTTTATTAAATTTATTTATTGATGTTGTCAAAATCATAATATCAGAAATACGATGACACTATCACAGCACTAAAACAATGTTATTATACGTTGATCTCTGATTAAACTAAAGTATTCTGTACTAATAGAAACTATTATTGTTAGAGGTCAAAGCAGCATAAGTTTTAGTACAGGAAGAAAAATTGAAATCATCAAATCGACTATTCTTTGAAAACAAATGTACGCTGACGAATGGAAAAACTATTCATGGAAAGCAATCTCGACCCTCGGTAAGTTGACTTGGAAACTCTCTTGTTTTGAAACCTTCTCTTTCAAGCAACATATTAATTTTTAAGATGCGCAAGCGCAAACGAATAACGAATTTACTCTACAGTTTTTATTCGCTGCAATCAGCTTGCCATTCAGTTTGCATAAAGATTTCATACAGGCTCGACAAAAGAATGCTGCACAACGAGTATTATAAAGATGATATGATTTATATTACACAATTGACACGAAATGTTTTGAGCCTACTTGGGGTTTGGCCGAATTACAACAGGAGAAGAACTATTGGCGAAAAAATTCGGAAATACTTTCTGATCTCGATCTCTTATATTCTTCTCTATTGCGTCTTGATTCCTGGTGCCTTATTTTGGTTGATTGAGAAGAGAACACGAGTCAGAGTTCAAACGATTCCTTTACTTTTTTACGGTTTCATGGCCAGTGGTAAATATAGCAATTTGATTTTTCGTGAGAAAAATATTAGACGCTGCTTGAAACACATTGAACAGGATTGGAGGATTATTATCAGTGCAGAGGAGCGAGATATGATGATTGAATCCGCGAAGATTGGAAGACGCCTAGTTACACTTTGTGCAGTCTTCATGTATGGCAGCGGGCTCTCTTTTCGATCAATTCTGCCATTTGCCAAAGGAAAAATTGTCACTGCGCAAAATATTACGATCAAACCGTTGCCTTGTCCGGCTTACTTCTTTTCATTTGATATACAAGTCAGCCCCGCTTACGAACTGATTTTTGCAATGCAATTTTTATCAGGGATAGTTACCTATTCGATAACGATAGCTTTATGTGGTCTCGCGGCCGTTTTTGTGATGCACGCTTGTGGCCAACTAAGGATTTTAGTAGATTTGATGAGAAATCTCGTCGAGGATCAATGGCAGGAAAAACAAGAAGTGGATAAAAAACTGGCTAAAATGGTTGAACATCAAATACGAATTCGAAGGTAAGAATTATAAGTTTTAATTTTTATTAAATCCATGTGTGTACATCAACGCAACTTATGTAATAATTGATTATTCGTTAATCGGTAATTAACATCATACATGTGCGGAATTTAGTACTATTTTCTCATTTTTCGAATATGATGATTCGGTGCCGTCGACAGTTTTTTGCAATTGGTAGAAAATACTCTACAACAAGCGTGTTTAATAGAATTGATGGGGTGCACGATGATAGTCTGCCTTTTGGGATATTTTATTATAATGGTTTGTAATTTTATATATCCAAAAGTTTTAATAATAAAGCGAAAAAAAGAATACCCTGCAATAACGTAACTTTTATAGGAATGGGAAAATAGCAATTCGATTGCTATGTGCTCTTATGTTATAACACTTACATCTCTGATGATAAATATGTTCATGTTTTGTTATACTGGTGAACAACTTACCGTTCAGGTATAACTATTCTTTTGCTGGTAATGATTATATCATGTGATGTTATTATATACAACAATGATGTGTAATATAATATGTGATAATGTTTCCGCTATAATACTAATAACGCTATTTATTATACAACACTATATGTTATATAAAACAATATTTGGGAAGAAATTGTTGAAAATATTTTTATAATAATTTTTAAGTAATACTTAATCCTTAAAATTCGCTTAATTTTTTGCTACACATACTTGATAACATTAATAACAGGCAGAAAGAGTAGCTAGTACATCTTGCGAGCTCGAATGGTATCGTCTTCCGGACAAGAAAGCGCGTGGGATTGTGCTGGTGATAATCATGTCGAACATGCCCACCAAGATCACTGCTGGAAAAATCATGGCTCTATCATTCAAAACATATGGTGATGTAAGAATACATATTCAAAAGCATTCACTAATTTCTTTAGGAATCAACAACAATTCTAACATTAACAATTAAATATGTTATTAAGTGATTGTTATTATTATTACATACTGTAATAGTTAATTAAATATAAGTTTTTTATTTAATTTATAGAGACAATTGAAATCATGATAAAGCAACAACTATAAAATATTATGCTATTTTCAGGTTGTAAAAACAGCTGTAACATATTTTAACATGCTTTTAAATGTAGCCGGTTAAATGTTTTGGCTCTATATTTCTTTTCATTAAAATTACAGTTACGAATTATATAATGGTAATATCGTATCGTGTATAATCGTGATATTGATGTGTCAAATACAAAAATTTATTATAATGTACATATATCTATATAAATATTCTTTATTTAGATATTTCTTCTATATATAAAGGTATATGTAAGAAATTTTTGTTTTATAATATAATATTTTACATTAAATTTTCATATAAAGCAATTTGATTTTAATTAAGTTGAATTATTATTTTATTTCTTATAAATTAAATATAGATTAAATATATAGATTAAATGTACTTTAATTTCAAGCTAAATAAGAGTATCGAGATTAGTATAGAAATTAAGAAGTAAAAATTATAAAATATAATTGTGCATGTGTATTAATCAATTTCACTTACGAGAGTTATACCCATTGATTTCTGTTTGCGATTACTAACTTGCGAGCAGATCGGAGGTTCATATGATATTTATAATGAAAAGCTGTTAATCAAAGCTATTAATCACATAGCAACGTTCGGTTTTTAAAGCTACAATCTATGCTACATATTGAATCAATAATATCGTACTGTAACATGAGCAGTCAGAAATTCGGCACAGTGTAGACAAACGTGTTTGAATGCATTCTGTATTTAAAACAAATAATCACAATGATATGATAAGAACAAAAAAATACTGTTTATTGTTTAACATAATCGCATGATGTGATTACAGTTATTTTTCTACAAATACTCTGTCATGTCAAAAACGCGTTTTACTTATATACACTGCTATTATCTGTTTTCTTTACGATACTGCAACCTTTTCATTGCTTCCAATAGGACAAGTTTCTTTATCTTACAAAAAAAAGCACAAATATGTTTGCACGCAGTCACTTTGAAAATTTCTATACATACATTATACATTCACTAGATTGCTTTTCAGTTGCAAGTTGTAATATTAATACAGTTAAACTGATTATTTTTTCAGAGAGAATCGGAAAATTTCATCAATATATCAAAACGATTCAGTGCTTTTATTTTTAGCCTCTCATGCAACTACAAGAATTTAATAAGTTTATTTTCTGACACTAAATAGTTATCGTAGGATATAATAAGACAAAACATATAAATATTTTTTATCTTTATTTAATTCACTGACATTGTCACAATTATCACGTTAAAAAAATCACAATTGCTTTTATAAGTATTAATCTTTAAACTAAAAATTGAAATATTACTGTACTACGTAATCGAAACTATTATTGACGGTCAACGTCCAACGGGTGTAACCGTTTTAGATTCATATTACACAGGAAAGAAAGTTAAAGCCAATTGTTATTCTTAGCTGCTTGAAAAAAATATACTTAGAATGGAATTCATATTCTGGGAAAGCAATTCCAACCCTCGGTGAGTGAACTTAGAAAATCTCTTGTTTTCGAATCCTATTCACGCAACCCTTTAATCTTTAATGCGCGCAAGCGCAAACGGACAACAAATTTACTTTATCGGCAATTCGTATTTGCAGCGATCAGTCACCATTCAGTTTGAACAAAAGTTTCATACAGGATCAACAAAAGAATGTTCCATAATAAGTATTATAAAGATGACATGATTTACATCACACATTTGACGCGAAACATTCTAAGCTTACTCGGAATTTGGCCGTCTAATAAAAAAGACTCTATCTGCGCGAAAGTCTGGAGATACTTCTTAATCTCGATCTGTAACATTCTTCTCTATTGCGTTTTGCTTCCTGGAATCTTTTTTTGGTTGATTGAAAAGAGAACACGCGTTAGAATCCAGACGATTCCTCTGCTTCTCTTCGTTTTGATGGCTTGTAGTAAATATATCAATCTGCTATTTCACGAAAAGAAAATCAAACGCTGCTTGGAGCATATCGAGGAAGATTATAAAGTTGTTACAAACGCGGAAGCTCGGGACACGATGATTACATCTGCAAAGATTGGAAGACATCTGGTATCACTTTGTGCGATTTTCATGTACAGCAGTGGACTTTCCTTTCGATTGATTTTGCCATTTGCCAGGGGAAAAGTCATCACTCCACAAAACATCACACTCAGACCTCTACCTTGTCCGAGTAATTTCTTTTTCTTCGATGTGCAAGTCAGCCCCACTTATGAGCTGATCTTTGCAATACAAGTATTATCTGGGATAGTCACTTACTCGATAACAACAGGTTTATGTGGTCTTGCGACTCTTTTCGTGATGCACGCCTGCGGCCAGCTGAAGGTCCTCATAAATTTGATGACGAATCTTGTCGAGGAAAAGTGGCATAAAAAACGAGAATTGAATAGGAAGCTGGCAAGAATGGTTGAACATCAAATAAGATTTCGAAAGTAAGAGTTTAAGAGTTTTATTTTTTTATTACATACATATATTAAATGATCAAACGTTTATAATTTATTATTTATTAATCGGTTAACATCATATACGTGCAGTGTGTAGCTAATTCAAATTTTAATTTCTTAAATATATTGATTTGGTACCGACATTTCAGTTTTTTACAATTGATAGAAAATACTCTGTACCAATCGTGTCTAATAGAATTGATGGGATGCACGATGTTAATCTGCCTTCTAGGATATTTTATAATAATGGTTTGTAATATTTTATATATTTGGGAGTATATATAATATTTTATATATTTGGGGTTTTAGTAACATAGCGAAAGAAAATTATATTTCCAACAATAAAATACAATATTTATAGGAATGGGAAAATAGCAATCGGATAGCTATGTGCTCCTATTTTTCATCAATTACATCCATGATGATAAATGTGTTCATGTTTTGTTACACTGGTGAGCAACTTACCATTCAGGTATGTTTGTTCATATTTTTTTCTTCCTTCTTTCCTTTTTTCTATAATAACAGAGATATATACTAATATATATCTCTGTTATACAAAATATTTGAGAAATTGTTATGAAAGTTTTTATAATAAATATTTTTTAAACAATATTTAAATCAATAAAAATTTTCTTATATGTACTTGATAATATTAATAATAGGCAGAAGAAGTAGCTAGAAAATCTTGCGTACTCGAGTGGTATCGTCTTCCGAATAAAGACGCGCGGGGAATCGTGTTGATAATAATTATATCAAATTTGCCCGCTAAGATCACAGCTGGGAAGATCGTGGATTTATCATTCAAGACCTATGGTGACGTAAGCACATTTGTTCAAAAGCGTTCATTAATTTTTTCAGAAATTAATGACAATTGCAACACAGCGATAAGATTTTTTAATCAATCTATCACGTTAAATAAAATTATGACGAAGTGATAAATAACCACGGGATATTGTGCTTATTGTTTAGGTTGTAAAAACAGCTGTGACGTATTTTAATATGCTTCTAAAAATGACCGACTGAATATTACCCGTATTTCTTTCTTCTTCTTGTCGTAACCATGATTATGGATGCATCATAATGATAATATTATTATGTATATGTTTATTATATATAAATAGGTCAAAAGTTTGGTACAAAAGTTTGATATAATGTATATGTATACATCAAAACGTGAGTAAGAAATTTCATTTCTCAGTATGATGAAACTAAATAATATAATTTCATAGAAAGCATTTCAACAATTATTTAATTTTTTGAATTACTATTTTATCTTATATACAAATTTAAATAAATTATTTCTTTATTTCATTATAAGATAAATAAGAGCATCGAATAGAAATTATGATATAACTAAAATTAATTTTACATTTATCAATTACATACATATGGAACTAATGCTGTTTTATTATATCTGTTAACTTTTGTACACGATTGTAACTTGCGAGCAGAAGTATAGATGTATCGCAAACTAATACACATCAATTGTCAGTCAATGGTCTTCGAAACTATAATCTAACTTCACAAAGTATTGTGCAAAAAGAACAAAAAAATCGATGCAATGATCATAGTACATACGGTGTAGTATTATTTTAAATATAATATATCCTTATTTAATTCATTGCACAATTTTTCTTTTCCTACAGTTTTAAGCAGCATTTCAACATTATATAGGCTAGAAATGAGTTATACAATAAGTAATCATTCTTTACTTCGAAACCATTACTGCACTTGGAAATCCATCTTACATAGCATTAAAAGCTCCGTGATCGAATATTATTCTTACACAGTACTTTATTATTTGAATGCACATATTTTAATTTTAATCAACAAAATAATAACGATGATATAAATAACAGAGTACTGTTTATTGTTTCAGATATAGTAATAAATGCAATTCCTTTTCCACAGATATTGTATCAAATAATAAATCGTGTTTTGCTTATACAGTTGCTATTATTAGTAAGTTTTCTTTACGAAACGTCAATCTTTTCATTGATTTTAACAGAACAACTTTCAGTCCCTTATGATGGGGGAAATGGCAAATAAGTTTGCGTGCAACATTTCAAAAGTTTCTATGCATACATTATCCACTAGATGTGACTTTTCAATTGCAAATTGTAACAGAGACAGTTAAACACGATTATTTTCCAGACAAACAAAAAACTTCATCGGCATTAAAACATAGTGTTTTCATTTTTAGTCTCTCGCACAATTACAAGTTATCGTAGAATACATTAAGATACTGGTAAGATAAAAGTAAGATAAAAGTATAAATAATTTTTACTTTTATTTTAACACACACAATTTACTATCAGTACAAACTTTCTAAGATGGTTGATGTATTGACGTTTTTTTATAGTATTTTTTTATTCAAAATCGATATTCTTTTACTGAATGTCTATCTTTAGGGCATTAATGTCGTCAAAATTATCGAAAACATCATGATTGTTATCACATATATTAATCTCTAAGCAAATTGAAATATTTCGATGTATATTTCGATATATTGTAATATTATGTAATCAGAATCATTGTGGAAAATCAATGTTCAATGCAATCACGAGTTTTAATACAAGAAGAAAAGTTGAAGCCAAAAAGATTATTCTAAGTTTAAAATAATAATGTATGATGAATGAAAACATTATTCATGGAAAGCAATTCCAACCCTCGGTGAGCAAGTTGACTTAGAAACTCTACTGCTTTTAAATTTTCTCCTTTAGAAACATTGTAATCTATAATGCGCGCAAGCGCAAACAACGAATTTATTTTATTGACAATTCGTATTCGCAGTGGTCAGTAGCCATCCAGTTTGAATAAAGGCTTCACATAAAATCAACAAAAGAATGTTGCGCAACGAATATTATAAAGACGACATAATTTACATTACATATTTGACGCGAAACGTTTTGAGCTTACTCGGAGTATGGCCGTTTTATAGGAAAAAATCTACCCGAGAAAAAATTTGGAAGTACTTATTAATCTTGATCTATCACATTCTCCTCTATTCTGTCCTGATACCTGGTGCTCTTTTTTGGTTGGTCGAGAAGAGAGCACGTGTCAGGGTCCGAACAATCCCTCTGCTTCTTTATGGCATCATAACATGTGGTAAATATGGCAGTTTGATATTCCATGAGAAAAACATAAAACGCTGCTTGCAGCACATCGAGGAAGATTATAAAGTTGTTACCAACGCAAAAGCGCGGAACACGATGATTAAATCTGCAAAAATTGGAAGACGTCTGGTTACACTTTGTGCGATTTTTATGTACGGTAGCGGGCTCTTTTTTCGACTGATTTTGCCATTTGCCAAAGGACAAATCATCACTTCACAAAATGTTACGATTAGACCTCTGCCTTGCCCAGCTTACTTCATTTTCTTCAATGTACAAGTCAGCCCCACTTACGAGCTGATCTTTGCAATACAAGTATTATCTGGGATAGTCACTTTCTCGATAACAACAGGTTTATGTGGTCTTGCGACTCTTTTCGTGATGCACGCCTGCGGCCAGCTGAAGGTCCTCATAAATTTGATGACAAATCTTGTCGAGGAAAAGTGGCATGAAAAACGAGAACTGAACAGAAAACTGGCAAGAATGGTTGAACACCAGATAAGATTTCGAAGGTAAGAATTTAAAAGTTTTATTTTTTTATCACATGCATATTAAATGATTAAACATTTATAATAATTTATTATTTGCTAATCGGTTAATATCATATACGTGCAGTGTGTAGGTAATTCAAATTTTAATTTCTTAAATATATTAATTCGGTACCGTCGACATTTCAGTTTTTTACAATTGATAGAAAATACTCTACATCAAGCGTGTCTAATAGAATTGATGGGATGCACGATGTTAATCTGCCTTCTAGGATATTTTATAATAATGGTTTGTAATATTTTATATATTTTTGGGAGTTTCAGTAACATAACGAAAGAAAGTTATATTTCCAACAATAAAATACAACATTTATAGGAATGGGAGAATAGCAATCGAATAGCTATGTTCTCCTATTTTTCATCAATTACATCCATGATGATAAACGTGTTCATGTTTTGTTATACTGGTGAACAACTTACCATTCAGGTATGTTTGTTCATATCTATTTCTCCCTTTTTTCCTTTTTTCTTGTCGTATAATATATAATAATATATAATAACTCTCTGTTATACAAAATATTTGAGAAATTGTTATGAAAGTTTTTATAATAAATATTTTTCAAACAATGTTTAAATCAATAAAAATTTTCTTATATATACTTGATAATATTAATAACAGGCAGAGGAAGTAGCTAGAAAATCTTGCGTACTTGAATGGTATCGTCTTCCGAATAAAGACGCGCGGGGAATCGTGTTAGTAATAATCATATCAAACTTGCCCGCTAAGATCACAGCTGGGAAGATCGTGGATTTATCATTCAAGACCTATGGTGACGTAAGCACATTTGTTCAAAAGCGTTCATTAATTTTTTCAGAAATTAATGACAATTACAACGCAGCGATCAATTACGTTATTCAAAAATTATTATCTATAACTTAATAGACATGAATCAAATATAACATTTTTTAATCAGTCTATCACTTAGTTAAATAAAATTATGACGAAATGATAAATAACTACAGGATATTATGCTTATTGTTCAGGTTATAAAAACAGCTGTGACATATTTTAATATGCTTCGAAAAATGACCGGCTGAATATTATATCGTATATTTCTTTCTTCTTCTTGTCGGAACCATGACTATGGATGCATCGTAATGATAATATTATATTGTATATGTTTATTATATATAAATAAGCCAAAAGTTTGATACAAAAGTTTGGTACAATGTATATGTATATACTAAAGCGTAAGTAAGAAATTTTATTTCTCAGTATGATGAAATTAAATAATACAATTTCGTAGGAAGCATTTCGACAATTATTTAATTTTTTGAATTACTATTTTATCTTTTATTTAAATTTAAATAAATTATTTCTTTATTTCATTATAAGATAAATAAGAATATTGAATAGAAATTATGATATAACTATTAAAATTAATTTTATATTTATCAATTACATACATATGAAATCAATGCCGTTTTTTTGTACCTGTTAACTTTTATACACGATTGCAACTTGCGAGCAGAAGTATAGACATATCGCAAACTAATACACATCAATTGTCAGTCAATAGTCTTCGAAACTATAATCTAAACTTCACAAAGTATTGTGCAAAAAGAACAAAAAATCGATGCAATAAGCATAATACATACGGTGTAGTATTATTTTAAATATATTCTTATTTAATTCATTGCACAATTTTTCTTTTTCTAAAATTTTAAGCAGCATTTCAACATTATAAGCTAGAAATGTGTTATACAATAAGTAATCTCTCTTTACTTCGAAACCATTACTGCACTTGGAAATCCATCTTACGCAGCATTAAAATTTCCGGCACGTGAATCGAATATTATTCCTACACAGTAACTTTATTATTTAAATGCACATACTTTAATTTTAATCAACAAATTAATAACGATGATATAAACAACATAGTATTGTTTATTGTTTAAGATACAGTGATAAATGCAATCCTTTTTCTACGGATATTCTACCAAATAAAAAATCGTGTTTTGCTTATACAGTTGCTATTATTAGTAAGTTTTCTTTACGAAACGTCAATCTTTTCATTGATTTTAACAGAACAACTTTCAGTCTCTTATGATGGGGGAAAATGGCAAATAAGTTTGCGTGCAATATTTCAAAAGTTTCTACATTATACATCCGCATACATTATACATCCGCTAGATGTGACTTTTCAATTGCGAATTGTAACAAAGACAGTTAAATACGATTATTTTCCAGACAAACAAAAGATTTCGGCATATTAAAATGACATACTATTTTCATTTTTAGCCTCTCGCAATTTCAAATTATCATAGAATATAATAAGATACTGTAAAAGTATAAGTAATTTTTATTTTTATTTTATCACACACAACTTATTATCAGTACAAACTTTTTAAAATGGTTGATGTATTGATGTTTTCCTTATGGCATCTTTTGATTCAAAATCGATATTTTTTTACTGAATGCCCATCTTAAGGCATTAATGTCGTCAAAATTATCGAAAACATCATGATTGTTATCACATATATTAATCTCTAAGCAAATTGAAATATTTCGATGTATATTTCGATATATTGTAATATGTATTATATAATCAGAATCATTGTGGAAGATCAATGTTCAATGCAATCACGAGTTTTAATACAGGAAGAAAAGTTGAAGCCAAAAAGATTATTCTAAGTTTAAAATAATAATGTATGGTGAATGAAAACACTATTCGTGGAAAGCAATTCCAACCCTCGGTGAGCAAGTTGACTTAGAAACTCTACTGCTTTTAAATTTTCTCCTTTAGAAACATTGTAATCTATAATGCGCGCAAGCGCAAACAACGAATTTATTTTATTGACAATTCGTATTCGCAGTGGTCAGTAGCCATCCAGTTTGAATAAAGGCTTCACATAAAATCAACAAAAGAATGTTGCGCAACGAATATTATAAAGATGACATAATTTACATTACATATTTGACGCGAAACGTTTTGAGTTTACTCGGAGTATGGCCGTTTTATAGGAAAAAATCTACCCGTGAGAAAATTTGGAAGTATTTCTTAATCTTGATCTGTCACATTCTCCTCTATTCTGTCCTGATACCTGGTGCTCTTTTTTGGTTGGTTGAGAAGAGACCACGCGTCAGGGTCCGAACAATCCCTCTGCTTCTTTTTGGTTTCATAGCCTGTGGTAAATATAGCAGTTTGGTATTCCATGAGAAAAACATAAAACGCTGCTTGCAGCACATCGAGGAAGATTATAAAGTTGTTATCAACGCAAAAGCGCGGAACACGATGATTAAATCTGCAAAAATTGGAAGACGTCTGGTTACACTTTGTGCGATTTTCATGTATGGCAGCGGGCTCTCTTTTCGACTGATCTTGCCATTTGCCAAAGGAAAAATCATCACTCCACAAAATGTTACGATTAGACCTCTGCCTTGCCCGGCTTACTTCATTTTCTTCGATGTACAAGTCAGCCCCATTTACGAGCTGATCTTTGCAATACAAATATTATCCGGGATAATCACTTACTCAATAACAACAGGTTTATGTGGTCTTGCGGCGGTCTTCGTAATGCACATTTGCGGTCAGTTAATAATTTTGATGAGCTTGATGAGAAATTTTGTCAAGGAGAAATGGCAAGAAAAACTGCAAGTGAACAGGAAGCTGGCAATAATGGTTGAACATCAAATAAGAATTCGAAGGTAAGAGTTTTAAAATTTAGTTTTATTAAAATTATGTACATATATGCAGTGTCTAAACGGTTATAATAAGTGATTATTCATTAATCGATACCTAACATCATACTCGTACAGACAATTCCAATTTTTCATTTTCTGAATGTATTGATTCGTTACCGTCAACATTTCAGTTTTTTGCAATTGGTAGAAAATACTCTACAACAAGCGTGTCTAATAGAACTGACTGGGTGTACGATGAATGCCTGCATTCTAGGATATTTTATAATAATAGTTCGTAATTTGATATATTCGAGAGTTTCAGTAATAAAACACAAAAAGAAGTAATATTTCCAGTAATAATATAATATTTATAGGAATGGGAAAATAGCAATCCATTAGCTATGAGCTCTTATTTTACAGCGCTTATGTCCATGTTGGTAAATATGTTTATGTTTTGTTACACTGGTGAACAACTTACCGTTCAGGTATGTGTTCAAACCTCTTCCTCGAAAAATAATGTTGTACGACGGTGATATATGTAACAATAATTTTTATAGTATACGTATAATTATATGTATAGGATGTAGCAGTGATGCATAATTCGTGGCTCGCCGGTTCATAGTTCAAGAATATAAAATTATATCTCTATTTTATATCTCTATTTTATACAAATTTAAAATACACTTGAGATGCATTAAAAAATTTTTTTATTTTATGTAAAAAATACAGTTTATAATATAATATATATAAATACAGCAAAAACTGTAAAAATATAGTTTATATTTAATAAATACGTATGTTTTGTAAAATATTTGATTTTTATAATATTATAATTATTTTTTATCTTCTTATTAATGAGATGAAATTCAAAATGAATTTTGATACTTATTTTTACACGAAGCGTAAGTCGTAAACCAACTATTAAACCAATTATCTTTAATAAGTAAATAGATAAAAAAAATTTT
>NW_017259253.1:377895-386387 GCF_001594045.1 Atta colombica
TAGTTGAGAAGAAATTGTTGGAAATATTTCTATAATATTTATCAGCTATGCCTAAGTCCACAAAAATTTGTATTATACTACATATACTTACCTACATATACTTGATAATATTAATAACAGGCTGAAAGAGTAGCTAGAACATCTTGCATGCTCGAGTGGTATCGTCTTCCAAATAAGACTGCGCGTGGAATCGTATTGATGATAATCATGTCAAATTTGCCCACCAAGATTACTGCTGGAAACATTATGGATCTATCATTAAAAACATACGGCGATGTAAGTATATGCGTTTAGAAGCATTCACTCATTTTTATATGACTCAATAACATTTAGCAATATTACATACGTTATCCAATAATTATAATTATTATTAAAATAATAGACATAAATTAAATACAATTATTTTTTAATACAAATTTACAAATATTTCTTAATTGTATTTACCTAAGAAGTCGTACGTTCGTTGAATAAACTTAAATTTATCCAACATTAATTGAATAAAAATAAAGTTACGAAGAAGTAATAATAATAAGAAAATAATTACGAAATATTATGCTCATTTTTCAGGTTATCAAAGCAGCTGTGACGTATTTTAACATGCTTATAAAAACAATTAAATGAATATTTCTATCCTCTATCTTTTTCTTCTATCCGGAACTATGATTAGATTAGAACTCGTAATGGTAATCGTATCGCAAAGAGAATTTTATAGACATGTCAAATGTAAAACTTAGTATAATGAATATAATGAATGAATTTACAGAAAAATAAGTAAGAAATTTTTATTTCAGTACAGCGGAATATACATTAAATTTTCATAGAAAACAATTCAATAATTAATTAAATTACCTAATAACTATTTTATTTTTATATAAACTTATATAAACCGAACCATTATTTCATACCAAAGCAAATTACAGCACTGAGTAGAAATCATTATCGCATAGTGGCAAATAGCAAGTGTGCGAAACAAGAGCGTTTTATGGGAGTGCATGTTACAAATTTACATCATTACAAACTTAAATGGAGAAATAATATGTAATATAATATTGATTTTGATTTATAATTATAGACAAAAAATTTACAGGATTAGTAAACAAATTATTAAAATTTTTTGTCTAATTATTGTTTTTATGAATTGTATATATCTGGAAATATATGCAGAAATGTAACAATTTTTTATTACTAAGAGACTTCGTCTCTTAAGTAATTTCCATATTGTAAAAATACATTGGAATTGCATTTTAATACGACTTGGGCACGCCAAGTTTTATCTTCACTATAATCCAATTACTTTAATTACTTTTAGTCGGTTTTTATGTATTTTAGAAATAGAGGAGAGGGTTTACAAATAAACGTTTTTGAGATTCTTTTAGTAAAAAATATTTGACTAAATGCATTAGTATCATATTCGTTTTTAAAAAGTTAATTATTAAATAATTATATTTAAATAGCTTATAAAAAATATTTTTTTTTATCTCAGGAAGGATAATTTTGATATTTTTTAACATACTTATATTTATTTTTTTAAAAAAGTTTTTTTAGGTCACATTTTATAAAGAGTACTGTAAAGCTTTCTATATGCAGTATACATTTTAATAAAAAAAAGTAATTTTAATAAATGAGGAACAAAAAGAATTGTTTTGATATATAGTTGAGTGATAAATATAATTATATTTCCACGTATGCTTTACCAAGTCAACTTCTATGCTTTGCTTACATATTACTATTCTCGGTAAGTTTGCGAAATGTTTACCCCTTTATAACTTCCCGTAGAAAATTTTCTGTTCCTTACAATAAGGGAAAATCGCAAATAAATTTTTACACAATTTCCCTTGCACGCAATCTCTTCGAAAGTTTCTATATATTTGTGAAATCGTAAATAAACTTGTACGCAACTTATCTTGCACGTAATTTCTTTGAAAGTTTCTATATATTTGTTAACCATTCGCTTGACGTAGCTTTTCATTTCCTTTGATACGCAGGCGCACATAAATTATGTTGAGTTCAGCGAAGGATACTGCTCGTCATTGCGATCAGTGGCGAACAGACGCATTTCGTGTCTGTATCGTCCATTACAAAAGTGTTCTCAAAAGTGTGCTATTAAGTATACTATGAAGCGAAAAACCTTCATATAAGAAATTATAAAATTAATCAGTCTTTCAAAATGTTTGCTAACAAGTATTACAAACACGATATAGAAAATGCTTTCGCGATGAATCGCTTCTTCTTTCGTTTATTAGGCATATGGCCATTTACACACGCAAATTTGTTTCTTCTGGAGCTGATAGAGACGGTCGCACTGATCCTCATGTGTTTCACGTTCCTTTTCTGCGAATTGATTCCGACTATGCTCTACGTATTTTTGGTGTTGACAGACTTTCGTTTGAGGGTAAAAGTTATGGCCAGCGGACTATTTACGTTAATAGAAATCCTCAAGTACAGTTGTACCCTGCTATACAAGAATCAAGTGCGAAACTGTTTAAAATTTGTTGATGAGGACTGGCGAAACGTTATCAATCCTAGTGATCGCATCTCGATGATTGACAGAGTCAGAACTAGCAAACGTCTCATTATGATGTGTGCCACATTTGTGTATTTAACTGGCATGGTTGTCCGAATAATAGTACCTCTTTCAATAGGAAAGGTCGTTACTTCTGAAAATATCACTATTAGACCACTACCTCACGTTGCCTATCTTGTTATACTTGATGTGCAGCGTAGTCCAGTTTACGAAATCGTATATTTCATACAATTTTTAGCAGGATTTATAAAGTACACGATTTCGATTACAACTTTTAGTTTTATGACACTTTGCGCGATGCACTTTTGTGGGCAGTCTGACATATTTGTAACGTTGATAAACGATTTCGTGAATGAGAATCAATCAAAAAACGTGAACAGAAGATTGGCTATTGTTGTGGAGCGTCAAATCAGAATAAGGAAGTGAGTCTTTCTTTACATACAATAATGAGATTTATTCGTTAATTCTTTAACGTATTCACACTAGCAATTATGTTAGAGATTGTTAGAACTTAATACGCAATAGTACGTTTTCGCAAAATGAGCAAATTACTATTATCCAGCTACTAGTAATTTTCGCGCGCGCGCGCGTTAAAAATAATTTTCATAGTTCTCGCAATATATTTTAGTTTCTTACAATTGGTGCAAAGTACCATTCAGTATACAAGTTTAATACAAATCATGGGATCTACAGTGTTGATATGCTTCGTAGAATATTACACTATCATGGTGCGCAGAAATATTTATATAACAATAAATTTCAAAGAAAATATAAGTTTAGATAAATGATAAAAAATGTATTACGTTATAGATCTGTATAAAAAATTAATAAAAGTTTATTTTACAGGAATGGGAAAATCATAATGTTATTCGAATGTGCGCATATATCAGTGGACTAATAATGTTATCATACAACATATTTATTTATTGCTACATGGGCGAGCAAATCATCGAACAGGTATATATGTTGTTAAATTATTTTTCATCGTCGATGATAGTAAAATATAACAAATATAACGAACAACAAAGTAGAACATTAGAAAAATATTTTTTTTGTTTACATCGCTTGATTGATAAAAACTAGGGAGAAAAAGTGTCATTAACAACACGCACTCTGAAATGGTACCGTCTTGAAGACGCAACAGCACGAGCATTGATTTTACTTATAACCATTTCCGAAAACCCATTAAAACTTAAAGCAGGAAATTTCATAGATATTTCTCTAAGAACGTTTGGTAATGTAAGTAATACAGCTATTTTATTAAATTTATTTAATAATAAAATTAATATCATGAAAATGATTTCTGAGGCAAGGAAGAGAGATATCTAATAAAGATATGCATCTATTTTAGGTTGCTAAGATGACCGTAACATATTTAAATGTTCTTCGATCAGTTGATCACTGAATTTCAAGAATTAATTGAAAATGTATGGATAGTAATAGAATAATAATAATAAACATTGGTACCCACGAAATTGAAGTAACAATATACTTAAACAGAATACTTTTCTTTATCAAATATCTTTAATTGAAATTAAACATATTGAAAATGTTTACATTATTGAAAATGTTCATATTTTTTTTATTGGACTTCATTGTAATTTCTGATTTATAACAATGCTTTATTTAATTTCTGATAGATACGCATGTAAAATAATATAAAAATGTCTAACCTAAGTAAAAGATATTATGAAATTCATTACAAATGTAAATAAGAAACTATCTATTAGATATCTGATGTTATATTGACAGAAAAAACTGATAATTAGAAGGAAATTGTTTGTACTTTTTATATACTTTATAGTTATTTTTATGTACTTTTTATGTACTTTTTATGTACTTTAAAGTTATTTATTTTAACGTATAAAGTTATTTAATTTTTTTATTTAATTAAAATGTCCTATCTTTGTATGCCCCAAGTCATCAGGACATAAAATATACATACTTCTCAATAATGTCTAATCGTATGTACAATAAGTATATTAAATTATAAAGCCTAAGGCGAAAAACTAATATACATATTGGCATTAATTTTTATTGATCATCATTATTGATAAACGTGTTTGAAAGAAAGAAATGTTATTTTATTATAATTCTGATTTTTGATACACAGAAGATTTTGACTCTGTATATCTCTTCCTTCTCATTGAAAGTGAAACGATTACGAACGCATTATAATGATAATATCTAATCATATATAGATGTACTCGCGTAGTATAAATGTATGATCAAATACGACAGCTTATAATATATGCATATACGTATAATGCACATACATAAAAGAATACGAAATTTTTGTTTCTCAACATGAAGAAAGTAAACATTATGATTTTATAGAAAATATTCTGAAACTAATTACATTATAATAGCTATATTATTTTATATAAATTTTATTATGAATCGGATTTTCACTCTGTTATAAGATAAATTAGAACACTGAAAAAAATTGAAAGATAAAAATATAATTTCATATTTATGAATTATGTATACATAAAATGCAGCTTTATATTCTCGATTTGTGACTTTTGCACGCGATTATAATTAGCGAACAGATCAAAGTATTGCATGATGTAATTATTATTATAACACTTCTACACATCAATTGCAATTATTGTAATCATTGTTTATTTTTCAAATCTACATTCTAAGCTACATTTCATATTGATAATATTGTATTGATCACATTGTACTTAATATGAACATACAAAAAATGCAAAAAAATGCAAAAATAAGCTGATCTTATATTAATGATCTTATAATAATCTTATAATGATCTTATATTAATGATAAGTCAATCATAACCTTGTCAGTGACGACAAACCAATTTGTTACAACAAGCTTAAAATTTACTTGCGACTAATGTAGGAGTAGCTTCAAACACTATAATCCTTTATTACAAAAATTGTTTTCTTTTAAGATCAAGTAATATTACATTATTATGTAATAGAAATAAGCAGTATAGTAATATTATTTATTTTTCAAAAAATGAACAAATTACCACTCGATAATTCATAATCGGGGATTCATTCTACGCAGCATCGAAATCTCCGAAACGTCTGAATAAATACGCTAGGAAATAATATTTTATATGGAGAATTGTAATGTTTCAATGACGTACAGATTTTAATTAAAGAAATTATGAAAATAATATATAGTATATAAAGGACAAAAAATATGTTTGGAATATAGTCGCGAGATAAATCCAGTTATTTTTTATTACTCATCCAAGTCAACTCCTACGTTTTGCTTATACACTGTTATACACTAGTATTATCAGTAAGTTTTTATTATGAAAGTTCATTCCTTCATAACTTCCCGCAGAAAACCATCTGTTTTTCTTACAATAAAGGAAAATCGTAAATAAACTTGCACGCAATCCCTTTAAAGTTTCTATATATTCGTTAACCATCCGTTTGACGTGGCTTTTCAGTTACCTTCACACGCAGGCGCACATGAAATATAAGTTATATTCTGCTCAGCGAAGAATACTACGATCAGTGGCGAATAGACACGTTTCGCGTCTGTATCGTGCATTACAAAAGTGTTTTCATGCTACAAAATATTATACCATGAAATGGAAAGACTCCATATAATAAATTGTACATTTAATTAATCTCTCAAAATGTTTGCTAACAAGTATTACGAACGTGACATAGAGAATGCTTTCGCAATGAATCGTTTCTTCTTTCGTTTATTAGGCATATGGCCATTTACACACGCAAATTCTTTTCTTTTGGAACTGATGGAGACTAACGCACTAATCTTCACATGTTTCACGTTCCTCTTCGGCGAACTAATCCCGACCATGCTATACGTATTTATGGTGCTGACAGACTTTCGTTTAAGGGTGAAAGTTATGGCCAGCGGACTATATACGTTAATAGAAATCATCAAGTACAGTTGTACTCTGCTTTACAAGAATGAGGTGCGAAACTGTCTAAAATTCGTTGAAGAAGACTGGCGAAACGTTATAAATCCGAGCGATCGTGTCTCAATGATTGATAGAGTCAGAACTAGCAAACGTCTGATTATGATGTGCGCTATATTCATGTACTTCAGCGGCATGGGTTTTCGAATAATAATCCCTCTGTCAACAGGAAAGATCATTACTTCTGAAAATATCACTATCAGACCATTACCTCACGTTGCCTATCTCGTTTTATTTGACGTGCAAAGTAGTCCAGTTTACGAAATCGTGTATATCGTACAATTTTTATCAGGGCTTATAAAGTATACGATTACGGTAACAACATTTGGTTTTATGACACTTTGCGCGATGCATTTCTGCGCGCAGTCAGATATACTTGTGACTTTAATGAACGATTTTGTGAACGAGAATCAACCAAAAGATTTGAACAAGAGATTGGCTATTGTCGTGGAGCGGCAAATCAGAATAAGAAAGTGAGTCTTCCTTTGCGTACAATAATGAGATTCATTCGTTAATTTTTTACTGTAAATCTATTCTCTAAATCTGAATCAGTGGATATAGTCACTAATTACCCAGTGGCATACTTTGCATTGATAGTCAGTGAAGTTCAACTAAAAAAGGAAGAATATTTGAGCATTACTTAACTAAAATATTGATATTTGCACGCTAATTTAAATCTTCCAATACCATATTCATTGAATTTAAACATTAACACAAGGTTAGTTAGACACACACAATAAAGATTAGCTAGTTTAGGGATCTCACATTTAATTCATTGATCAGTGGTTTACATATGTGGCACTGATATTAATGATTATTCTGATTCAGATTTAGAGAGTATTTACACTGGCAACTGTGCCAGAGCTTAATAAACGATAGTATATTTATGCAAAATGATATCTATTATCAAAGATACATAAAATGATTAGATACTGGTTATTTTTGTTAAAAACAATTTTCATAATTTTTTCTCGCAATACATTTTAGTTTCTTACAATTGGTACAGAGTACTATTCAGTACACAAGTTTAATACAAATCGTGGGATCTACGATGATGATATGCTTAGTAGGATATTACGTTATCATGGTGCGCAAAAAAAGTATTTACATAACAACAAATTTCAAAGAAAATATAAATTTAGATAAATGATAAAAGGTGTATTATATCATAATTTAATGTTCTAAAAAATTAATAAAAGTTCTATTTACAGGAATGGGAAAAACATAATGTTGTTAGTATTTGCGCATATATTAGTGGACTAATAATGTTGTGGTACATCATATTTATTTACTGCTACATGGGCGAGCAAATCATTG
This sequence comes from Atta colombica, assembly GCF_001594045.1. Classification (NCBI taxonomy): domain Eukaryota; kingdom Metazoa; phylum Arthropoda; class Insecta; order Hymenoptera; family Formicidae; genus Atta; species Atta colombica. The sequence continues at coordinate 385,665 of NW_017259253.1, forward strand.
AACAGGTATATGCTATTTTTTATCGTCGATAATAGTAAAATATAGTAAATGTAACAAATAAGAGAAAAGTCAGAGAAATGTTATTTTTTTGTTTACATCGCTAACATATTTAATTGATAAAAATCAGGGAGAAAAAGTATCATTAACAATACGCACTTTAGAATGGTACCGTCTTGAAGACGCAACAGCACGAGCATTGATATTACTTATAACTATTTCCGAAAACCCATTAAAACTTAAAGCAGGAAATTTTATAGATATTTCCCTCAGAACATTTGGTAATGTAAGTGACACAGCTATTCTTTTAAATTTATTAATAATTTATTAAATAACAAAATAAAAATCATAAAAATCATATTTCAGCGGAAAGAATACATTTTAATACAGATATGCATTTATTTTAGGTTGCTAAGATGTCTATGACATATTTAAATCTTCTTCGATCAGTTTTCTAAATTTTAAAAATTAATCGGAAGAGTTTGGATAGCAGAAGAACAGTAAAAATAAACATTTATTACATGGTAGTAATACTTAAACACAGTATTTTTATTTTTCAAATATATTTGATTAAAATGAAACATATTAAAAACGTTTACAAATGTTCATATTCAGACTTCACATTACAATTTTTGAATTATTTTTTATTCAATTTCTGATATACAAAATAATATAAAATAATATAAAAAATATCTAGATAAAAAATATTGTAAGATCATAAATATA
>NW_017259253.1:386486-386987 GCF_001594045.1 Atta colombica
TGCTTTTCACTTTATATTTATTTTAAGATATAAAATTGCTTAATTCTTCTAATTAAAAATCCCATCTTTGTTTATCCCAAGTCAAAATCAGTATACATAAATAATATACTTTTCAATAAAATATTAGCGCATGTACAACAAGTATGTATATTAAAGAACAAAGTCTACGTACTCCGACAAGTGCGTATTGACAAATGTATGTATTATTAATGTGCATTTTAATATATTAACATATTAATATATTATATTAATATATTATTAATTTGTAATATTATTATTGATAAACGTGAGTGAAAAAAAGGGATGTAATTTTATTATTTATATAATATTATTTACAAATGACACTATGTAAAATTTTGATATACCGAAGATTTTTGAGAAATCTTCCTTCTCGCTGAAAAGTACTATACGAACGAATCATAATGATAATATCAAACCATATATAGATGTACATGATATTAATATATCAAATACAAGAATTTATAATGTACGTATACTGAA
>NW_017259253.1:387087-402180 GCF_001594045.1 Atta colombica
GCGATAAAAAAAGATTAAGAGGTAAATAAAAATATAATTTCATATTTATATAATCAATCACGTGTACCATATATAAAATGCACTTTTATATTCTCAATAACTTTTAAACATGAATGTAATTTCCGAACAGATCAAAGGATCATATGATGTAACTAGTATTATAGCTCTACACATCAATTATAAGTCGTTTTTCAAATATATATTTTATTAAATTGCACTTCGTATTGACATCGCATTGTGTTTAACATGAATATACGAAGAACACAAAAATTTGACGAGAAGCTGGTTCTATATTACTGATAAGTTAATTGCAATCTTGCCTGTGACTACAAACCAGAAATTGTCAATAGTACTGTTAACGTTTCTAATTGATTTCTCACAACAAATTTGAGATCTATTTGAAATTAATGTTAGAATCAGATATTTTAGATATTTTAAATTAAATAAATCTTTGATTGCATAATTTGTCTTCTTTTAAGATATCACACAATATTACAGAATATGTATAATAAAAATAAGCTGTTTAGTATTTTTTGAAACCATTACCATACTCGAGAATTCATTTTACGCAATATCAAAATCTCCGTCAGATTGACACGCGAGCAAATAATATTTTATGTGGAGAATTGTAACATTTACTATTTCAATAACGTACATATTTTATTTAAAGAAATGATTATAATAATATAAGGAACAAAAAATATTGTTTGGAATATATAAGAAAGATAAATCCACCTATTTTTATTATATTCTGCCAAGATAGCTCTTTTATTTTGATTGCATCCTTATTATTATTATCAGTAAATTTTTATTATGAAAAATTCACCCCTTCATAACTTCCCGTAGAAAACTTTCTATTCCTTACACACAAGGAAAATTATAAATAAACTTGCACGCAACCCTTTGAAAGTTTCTATATATTCGTTAACCATCCGATTGACGTGGCTTTTCAGTTTCCTTCACACGCAGGCGCACATGAAATATGAATCATGTTGTGCTTAGCAAAAGATACCATTCTTCACTGCAATCAGTGGAGAACAGATACGTTTCGTCTTCGTATCTCTCTGTATATGTCTCATAAAAGTGTTCTCATGTTACAAGCTTTCGTATTATGAAGTGGAAAGATTCCGTATAAGAAATTATAAAATTAATCAGTCTCTCAAGATGTTTGCCAATAAGTATTACGAACACGACATAGAAAATGCTTTTGGAATAAATCGTTTTTTCTTTCGTTTGTTAGGCATATGGCCATTTTCGCGCACTAATTCCCTTCTTTTTGAGCTGGCGGAAACGTTCACATTGATCTTCGCTTGTTTTGCGTTTCTCTTCTGCGAATTAATCCCGACTATGCTTTATGTATTTATGGTGTTGACAGACTTTCGTTTGAGGCTGAAAGTCATGGCCAGCGGGATCTTTACAATAACAGAAATTATCAAGTACAGCTATGCTGTACTTTACAAAAGTCAAGTGAAAAATTGTCTAATACTGATTGATGAAGATTGGCGAAACGTCATCAATTCGAGTGATCGCAATTCGATGATTGACAGAGTTAAAACTTGCAAACATCTAATTGTAATATGCGCTATAATCGTGTATGTGACCGGAATGGCTGTCCGAATGATCATTCCGTTATCAGTGGGGAAGATCGTTACTTCTCAAAATATCACTATCAGACCACTGCCTCACGTTGCCTATCTCGTTATATTTGACGTGCAACGTAGTCCAGTTTATGAAATCGTATATTTCGTACAATTTCTAGCAGGACTTATAAAGTACACAATTACGATAACAACATTTGGTTTTATGACACTTTGCGCGATGCATTTCTGCGCGCAATCAGACATACTCGTGACTTTAATGAATGATTTCGTGAACGAAAATCAACCGGAAAACTTAAACAAGAGATTGGCTATTGTCGTGGAACGACAAATCAGAATAAGAAAGTGAGTCTTTTTTTGGGTTCAATAATAAGATTCATTCGTTAATTTTTTGCTGTAAATCTCTTTAACCCGAATCAGTAGATAGTCACTAATTATCCAGTGGCATACTTTGCATTGATAGTCAGTGAAGTTCAACTAAAAAGGAAGAACGTTGGAGCATTATTTAACTACTGATATTTGCACGTTAAATTCAATCTACCAATATCATATTCATTGAATTTAAGCATTAAAATAAGATTAGATCACAATAAAGATTAACTAGTTTAGGGATCTTATATTCGTTGATTACCAGTGGCATATTTCACTGATATCAGTGATTATCCACTGATTCAGATTTAGAGAGTAACGTATTTACACTGGCAACTATGTTAGAGCTTAATAAACAGTATATTTATGCAAAATGATATTATCTATTATCAAAGATACATAAGATATTGGATACTGGTAATTTTTGTTAAAAACAATTTTCATAATTTTTTCTCGCAATATATTTTAGTTTCTTACAATTGGTACAGAGTACTATTCAGTACACAAGTTTAATACAAATCGTGGGATCTACGATGATGATATGCTTAGTAGGATATTACGTTATCATGGTGCGCAAAAAAAGTATTTACATAACAACAAATTTCAAGGAAAATATAAATTTAGAGAAATGATAAAAGGTGTATTATATCATAATTTAATGTTCTAAAAAATTAATAAAAATTCTATTTACAGGAATGGGAAAAACATAATGTTGTTAATATTTGCGCATATATCAGTGGACTAATAATGTTGTGGTACATCATATTTATTTACTGCTACATGGGCGAGCAAATCATTGAACAGGTATATTTTTTATCATCGATGATAGTAAAATATAGTAACAAATGGAAAGTCAGAGGAATGTTATTTTTTTGTTTACATCGTTAACACTTTTGTATTTAATTGACAAAAATCAGGGAGAAAAGGTATCATTAACAACATGCACTTTAGAATGGTACCGTCTTGAAGACGCAACAGCACGAGCATTGATTTTACTTATAACTATTTCTGAAAATCCATTGAAACTTAAAGCAGGAAATTTTATAGATATTTCCCTCAGAACATTTGGCAATGTAAGTAACACAGCTATTCTTTCGAATTTATTAAATAACATAGTTAAAATCATAAAAATCATATTTCTGCGGAAAGGAAGAGCGTATTTTAATATAGATATACATTTATTTTAGGTTGCTAAGATGTCTATGACGTATTTAAATCTTCTCCGATCAGTTGTCTAAATTTTAAGAGTTAATCGGAATATAAATAGCAGAAGAACAGTAATAATAAACATTTGTTACCATGAAATGGAAGTCATAGCATACTTAAACGCAGTGCTTTTATTTTTCAAATATCTTTGATTGAAATAAAACGTATGAAATCGTTTTCGAATGTTCATATTCTGATCTCATAATATAATTTTTTAATTATTCTTTATTCAATTTCTGATGCATATATATATAAAATAATATAAAAAAATATTTAGATAAAAGATATTATTAGATTAATAAATATATCATCAAAAAATATATACAAGAAATGTTTATTAGATATTTGATATTATATTAAGATAGAAAAGGCTGATCTTGATAAAATCAAAGGAAAATTGTTTATGCTTGTCACTTTATGGTTATATTTATTTTAACTTATAAAATTGCTTAATTCGTCTAATTAAAAATCCGATCTTTGACCCAAGTCAAAATCAGTATACATAAATAAGCATATTTTTCAGTAATATCTTAGCGCAAGTACAATAACAAGTATATTAAAAAACAAAGTTCTCCATCGACAAATTAATGTATTATAAATTTGTATGTATTTTAATATATTAATATATTAATATTAATATATTATTAATCTGTATTATTATTATTATTATTATTATTACTGATAAACGTGAGTGAACAAAAGAGACGTTATTTTATTATTTATATTACTTCCAAATGACACTATGCAGAATTTTGATAACAACAGAAAATTTTTAAAGAATCTTCCTTCTCGCTGAAAATAAAAATTTGACGAAATAAGCTGGTTCTATATTACTGGTAATTGCAATCTTGCCTGTAACTACAAACCAGAAATGTCAATCGTACTATTAACGTTTCTTCTAATTGATTTCTCATCACAACAAATTTGAAATTAATATTAGAATCAACTTTAGATATTTTAAATTAAATCTTTGATTGCATAATTTGTCTTCTTTTAAAATATCACACAGTATTACAGAATATGTGTAATAAAAATAAGCTGTTCAGTAACATTATTTATTTTTTGAAACTATTATCGTATACTCGAGAATCATTTTATGCAATATCAAAATCTCCGAGATCGCGTCAGATTGACACGCGAGCAAATAATATTTTATGTGGAGGAGATTATAATATTTACTATTTCAATAACGTACACATTTTATTTAAAGAAATGATTATAATAATATAAGGAACAAAAAATACTATATATTACAGAGATAAATGTACTTATTTTTATTATATTCTGCCAAGATAGTTTCTCTATTTTGATTACACTCTATTATTATCAGTAAGTTTTTATTACGAAAAATTCACCCCTTCATAACTTCCCGTAGAAAACTTTTTGTTCCTTACACAGAAGGAAAATTGTAAATAAACTTGTACGCAACCCCTTTGAAAGTTTCTATATGTTCGTTAACGTCTGCTTGACGTGGCTTTTCAGTTTCCTTCACACGCAGGCGCACATGAAATATGAGTTATATTGTGCTTAGCAAAGGATACTATTCATCACTACGATCAGTAGGAAACAGACACGTTTCGTCTCTATATCGTGGCTTACAAAAGTGTTCTCATGCTATAAGCTATCATATATTATGAAGATATAGAAAGATTTCGTATAAGAAATTGTAAAATTAATCAGTCTCTCAAGATGTTCGCCAATAAGTATTACGAACGTGACATAGAAAATGCTTTTGGAATAAATCGCTTTTTCTTTCGTTTATTAGGCATATGGCCATTTTCGCGCACTAATTCCCTTCTTTTTGAACTAGTGGAAACATTCATATTGGTCTTTGCTTGTTTTGCGTTCCTCTTCGGCGAATTAATCCCGACTATACTTTATGTATTTATGGTGTTGACAGATTTTCGTTTGAGACTGAAAGTCATGGCCAGCGGGATATTTACAATAATAGAAATTATCAAGTACAGCTATGCAATACTTTACAAGAGTCAAGTAAAAAACTGTCTAATATTAGTTGATAAAGATTGGCGGAACGTCATCAATCCGAATGATCGTAATTCGATGATCGACAAAGTTAAAACTAGTAAACGTCTGATTGTAATATGCGCCATAATCGTATATGTGACCGGAATGGCTGTTCGAATGATCATTCCGTTGTCAGTGGGGAAGATCGTTACTTCTCAAAATATCACTATCAGACCACTGCCTCATGTTGCCTATCTCGTTATATTTGACGTGCAACGTAGTCCAGTTTATGAAATCATATATTTCGTACAATTTCTAGCAGGACTTATAAAGTACACGATTACTGTGACAACATTTGGTTTTATGACACTTTGCGCGATGCATTTTTGCGCGCAGTCAGATATACTTGTGACATTAATAAATAATTTCGTGAATGAGAATCAATCGGAAAATTTGAACACAAGATTGGCAACTGTAATAGAGCATCAAATCAAAATAAGGAAGTAAGTGTTTCCTTGCGTACAATAATGAAATTCATTCGTTGATTCTATAAAGTAAATCGAACGTATTCACACTAGAAAGAAACCATGTCAGAGCGTAATACGCGATAATACACATTCTATACAATGGGTAATGTGTCTTCAATTATCAAAGATAGTCGGATTAGATATGGGATTAGAAGCTAGTAATTTTTGTTATAAACAATTTTCATATTTTTCTCGTAAAATATTTTAGTTTCTTACAATTGGTGCAGAGTACCACTCAGTACCCAAGTTTAATAGAAATCTTAGGATCTACGGTCCTATTATGTTTCGCAGGATATTACATTATCATGGTACGCAAAGAAATATTTACGTAACAATTAATTTTAAAGAAAATACTAGATAGACATGATAAGGTACATGCATTACGTTATACTTTCATGTTGTATAAAAAATTAATAAGAATTTAATTCGCAGGAATGGGAAGATCACAATGTTATTCGTCTGTGCGCATATATCAGTGTACTAATAATGTTCTGTTTCAACATATTTATCTACTGCTACATGGGCGAGCAAATCATTGAGCAAGTATGTATTCTTGAATCATTTTTCATTGCCAATGGGTAGTAACAGTCAAATGTGGCAAATATAGCAAATAAATATAGCAAATAAATATATTAAAGTAAAATCAAAGGAATAGTGGTGAAATCATTTTGTTGTTCGCATTACTGACGTTTGTAATTAATTGATAAAAACTAGGGAGAAAAAGTAGCATTAACAACACGTACTTTGGAATGGTACCGTCTTCCGAATACAAAAGCACGAGCATTGATTTTACTAATAATTATTTCCGAAAATCCATTAAATCTTAAAGCAGGAAATTTAATTGATATTTGCCTCAGAACGTTTGGCAATGTAAGTGCTACGGCTATTTTATCTTATTAATATAATATTACAGTTAATATCATAAAAATTCTTTTTACCGGGAGAAAAAGCGATTAATAAAGACGTACATTTATTTTAGGTGGGTAAAATGTCTGTGACATATTTAAATTTTCTTCGATCAGTTGATTGAATTATAAGAATTATTCTGAAATATATGAATAACAGACTTTTATAACTATTAGTAAAACAGTAGCAATAAAAATTTGTAATCATAAAAAATTATAGTATATTATAAATTATAGTATACTGAAGCAAAGTGCTTTTCTTTTTCAAATATATTTGTTCCAAATAAAAACATTTACAAGTATTCATAATTAGTTCTTTCTTATAATTTATCATTAGAATTATTTTTTATTCAATTTTTGATGAATGTGCTTATAATATAATATAAAAACGTCTAAAAATAAAAATATATTCCGAGATTCATTAAAAATGTAGATAAGAAATATCTATTAAATATCTAACGTTATATTAAAAGACAACTAGAGAGAAATTATTTATATTTCTATGTAATTTATTGTTATTTATTCTAACGCATAAATAATAAATTAATTTTTTAATCTAACTAATATTCCATAGTTTTTGAATGCTCTAAGTCGATATCACGACATGAGATATGCATATTTTCAATAATGTGTCATATTGCTTGTATAAATATATTAAATAAATATATTAAATTTCAAAGTCCAAATTGCTTCGTAAACAAATAATATATTATACGGAAAGAATGATTTTGCTGAAGAGTCCAAAAATTTAATTAGAAATAGATCTAAACATAATTTTGTTGAATCATTAAAATTGTAGGATGTTTAAACTGATTGCTAAAATGTCAAAATTTTTTTCAGCATTGCTTATCATGCTTGAAATTCCTATCAAATTATTTTGATGGTCCAACAAAATTATTTTCCGATCCATATTTAACTAAATTTTTAGATTCAAAATTATTCAAAATTATTCTTTCCATATAATATTATTTTAAAAAATTTGAACTATTATCAATAAGTGCGAGTGAGAGAAAGTAATGTTATTTTATTACTTACAATTGTATTTACAAACGATCCTCTATGATTTTTTTGTTATAGACGATTTTTTTTTGCTCTGAATCTCTTTTTTTTATTAGAACAATGTTTATCAACGCATAATATCAAGTAGTAATATCAAATAATGTATTTTTTCTTTTCTAATATAGATATGTATGTATAGATGTGATATTTTCCTGAAATAGTGTCAAATACAAGAACTTAGTAAATTATACATATACAGAAGCGTGAGTAAAAAATTTTTACTTTTATTAATTTATTTTTTGAAACTATTACCGCACTTGAAAAGTTCTTCTTATGCAGCATTAAAATCTCCCAAACATTAATATAACACAAGCAAATAATGCTTTATATAAAGCACTGTAACGATTACTATCTCATTGTCAGAATACAGTACACATTTTAATAAAAGAAAGAATAATAATATAAAAATGATCTAGAATATAGTCGTACAAGTACAGTTACTTTTTCATGTATACTCGATTAAGTCAACTATTATTTTGTTTACAATTATTATATCAATAAATTTTCTTAGAAACGTTAATTCATCATAGCTTCGCAGAGAAAACTTTATATTCCTTAGAATGAAGGAAAAGCATAAAAGGGACTGCACGCAACTCTTTTAAAAGTTTCTATATGTATGTTAACCATTCACTTGACGTGGCTTTTCAGTTCCTTGATACGCAAGCGCACATGAATTATGAGTTATGTTTGTACTCTGCGAAAAATACCAGTTTGTCGCTGCGATCAGTGACGAATAGTACGTTTCGTCTCTGTATCGTAGATTACAAAAGTGTTTTCATGCTCTACGATATCACTATGAAGTGGAAAAATTCAATATAAGAAATTGTAGAATTAGTCTCTCAAGATGTTTGCCAACAAATATTACGAATACGACATAGAGAATACTTTCGTGATGAATCGCTTTTTCTTTCGTTTATTAGGCATATGGCCATTTCCACGCACGAATTCCCTTTTTCCGGAGCTGTTGGAAACGGTCGTGCTGGTCTTCGTGTGTTTTGCATTTCTCTTCGGCGAATTAATCCCGATTATACTTTATGTATTTATGGTGCTGACAGACGTTCGTTTGAGATTTAAAATCATGGCTAATGGAATATTTACGATAATAGAAATCATTAAGTACGGTTATACCGTGTTTTACAAGAATCAAGTGCGAAATTGTCTAGTACTGGTTGAAGAGGACTGGCGAAACGTCGTCAATCTAAATGATCGCATCTCTATGATTGGCAGAGTCAGAACTAGCAAACGTCTAATTGTGATTTGCACTGTATTTGTGTACTTGACCGGCGTGTGTGCCCGAATGATCATTCCTTTGTCAGTAGGGAAAATTGTTACTCCTCAAAATGTCACTATCAGACCACTGCCGTGTGCGGCCCATCTCGTTATATTTGATGTGCAACGCAGTCCAGTTTATGAAATCGTATATTTCATACAATTTGTAGCGGGATTTGTAAAGTATACGATTTTGGTGGCAACCTTTAGTTTCGTGACACTTTGCGGGATGCATTTTTGCGCGCAGTCAGACATACTTGTGACGTTAATGAACGATTTTGTGAATGAGAATCAATCGGAATATTTGAACAAGAAATTGGCCAATGTTGTGGAGCATCAGATTAGAATAAGAAAGTGAGTCTTTTCTTACATATAATAATCACTCATTTTTTAATATAATTGTAACATATTCACTCACTAGAAATTATATCAGAGCTTAATACGCGATAATACATTCTACGCAAATGGATAACGTGTCATTAATTATTAACGATATGTAGAATTAGCAATTAATAAATTTTGTTTAAACCAGTTTTTATAACTTTCTCACAATACATTTTAGTTTCTTACGATTGCTGCAGAGTATCACTCAGTATCCAAATTTAATAGAAATCCTGGGATCTACCGTGATGTTATGTTATGTAGGATTTTATATTATTATGGTACGCAAAATTATTTATGTAACAATAAATTTTAAGGAAAAAACCTTCACATAAATGTGACAAGATATATTACGTTATAGTTTCATGTGTTTAATAAAAAATTAAGAATTCAATTTACAGGAATGGGAAGATCATAATGTTTTTCGTTTGAGCTTATATTTCAGTGGACTAACAATGTTCTGTTTCAACATATTTATTTACTGCTATATGGGCGAGCAAATCATTGAGCAGGTATATGTTACCGAAACATTTTTCGTTATCGATGATTGATCAGAAATCGTGAAATATATAACAAACAAAGAGAGACATTAATGGAATGGAATGAAAATTCTTTTTTCATTCACATCACTGACGCTTATAATTAATTAATCAAAATTAGGGAGAAAAAATAGCATTAACAGCATGCACTTTGGAATGGCACCGTCTTCCGGATATAAAAGCACGAGCATTGATTTTACTTATATCTATTTCCGAAAAACCATTAAGACTCAAAGCAGGAAATTTCATTGATCTTACCCTTAGAACATTTGGCAATGTAAGTGACAGCTAATTTTTAATTCAAATTTATTTAATAAAATTAATAAACAATTCCTGTGGGAAGGAATAATTATTAATATATAGATATATATTTATTTTAGGTTGTTAAGATGTCTGTGACGTATTTAAATCTTCTTCGAGTTGATTGAATTTTAAGAATTAATCATAAATGTATAGATAGCAATAAAAGAGTAGCAATAAATATTTGTATAAAGTGGAAAATAAAATATTTAAATAGAGTGCTTTTCTTTTTCAAATATTTTTGTTCCAAATGAAATAAATTGAAAACGTTTAGAAATATTCATAACAGACTTTATTGTATTTTTTATTTAAAATTATTCTTCATTCAGTTTCTGATGAATATGCATATAAAATAATATAAAATATTTATATAAAATTATATTACGAAATTCATTAAAAAAATCTAAGCGAGAAACATCTATTAAATATCTGTGATATTTTATTACTATTATATGTCAAAACAAGAAGGAATCATTTTGATAATTACCGAAAAGAAATTATTTCATACTTTATGATTATTTATTCTAATGCATAGATTGTTTTATTTGTTAATATAATTAATTAATATGCCTCAATCTTCAATGTTCTAGGATTTCTTTGCACTAGCTTTTAACACTATTAATATTTTTCTTCTACTGTATCGGCGAATGCATTGTAGTTGCAGTAAATTTATTGGGTATATTCATTTAATTCTATCATATAAGACTTCAATTATATTGATACTCATTTTCATCGCACTTTTTAAATATGTAAAAATAAAAATACTTACATAAGAACTGAAATCTTTAACTTGCATAAATAAAAGCAATTTCATACATATTTATTACAATAGGCAGCTCAAGTAGTTTGGAGAGCAAATATACTAGAATAATATCTTCCAAGGAGTACACATAATGTGGTGCTGAAAATAATTATATATCATATATAATATTTCATAAAAAGTTAGGAATCTTAGGAAAATTTATTGTTCTTTCTTTAAAGACATTTACTGATGTAAGCAAAATATACGTATTTTTATATAAAACATTGCGACACTTCAATGATATTATATACATTATTCCCCGATTAGTAGAAAGAATTTTATACAAAGATATTTATTAATTGTTTCAGGTCATCAAATCAGAGGTTTTATATTTTAATATATTTTGGATTATTGTCGATTAAACAACGATAATGATTATTGAGACAAAAATCGACTTGTTAATTATTCACAAGAAAGTGCAGTATAACTACGTACATAATAACGTGAGTTAAGATAGTAACGATGATGTGCTGTGCAAAATAATAAGTTTTTCTCTCTCTTTTACGATATTATAATATATTTATTTATAAACGTATCTTCTGAAATAAAATAAAATGCTCTCAAAAATATATTTAAAAAATGTATTTAAATGTAATTTGAAATGTATGATTTAAGTTACTTAACTATGTAACTGGTCTCATGTAAAAGTAATCTTGCTGTATCAATTAATTACATACATCTCTACAATAGTTAAATAAATAGAAAAGTTCTCGTAGAAATATAAACTGTTAGCTTCACAGTCAACATTATGATTGTAAGTTAGAATTCACGAAGAAAGCAAGTTAAATGTAATGATTTTCCTGTAAAAGTCAATGTACGTAAGCGGATAAGAATACATTTCATGGAAAATAATCCTGTCCTTAGCGAACCACTCTATCATAAACTTTTCTACTCTCTCTTCTGCTCTCTCTTCTGTTCTCTCTTCTTATGCGGATTTGAATTTTTAAAATGCGCAATCATATGCGCGAGTTGGCTTCGTTCTTCAACGACTGGTGACAAACTCAGTTCGCATTCAGCTTTTGCATTAAGTAAACGAATAAAATCCGAAAGTATCGTAAAATATTCGTCAAAATTCACACAGAAATGCCGCAAAATAAGCATCACCAGAATGATATTTCGTACATTACGCAACCAACTCGCAACATTTTGCTCGCGCTCGGCGCTTGGCCGTTCGTCAGTAAAGGAAGATCCGTATATCCAAAAGCACACAATCTTTTACCAATCTGTATATCCTACATTTTCCTCTCTAGCGACATTATACCTGGTGTCCTTTACTGGTTGATGGCAGAAACGGCGCGCGTTCGACTGCAGACGATCCCTCTTCTCCTCTACGACTTCATGTCTGTCAGTCAATATGGCATTTTCATATTTCGCTATGATAAACTCAGGCGATGTTTGCAACATGTCGAGGAGGATTGGAAAAACGTTCTCAGCGCAGACGCACGGAATATTATGCTGAAATCTGCGAGAACGGGCAAACGCTTGGTCACGATTTGTGCAATCTTCATGTATAGCGGCGCCTTTACCTTCCGAACAATTTTGCCGTTGTTCCAGGGAAAGATCGTCATCGATCAGAACATCACGATAAGACATTTAGCCTGTCCGGGTTACTTCTTTTCCCTCGACGTACAAGTCAGCCCTGTTTACGAGACGGTCTTTGTAATCCAGTGTCTAACAGGATTCATTGCAGTTTCGATCGTGACATGTGCATGCGGTCTTACCGCAATTTTTGTAGTACATGCTTGCGGCCAATTGAAAATTTTAATCGGCTTGATGAGAGAACTTGTGCAAAAACAATGGCAAGAAGAACGTGAAATGGATATGAAGCTAGCTGAGATAGTCGAACATCAAACAAGAGTGCGCAAGTAAGTCCGCAATTTGCGAATGTTATTAATTCATCTTAATTTTAGTATTCTCTTAATTTTAGTATTCAATTTAGTATTTAGCTTAATTTTAGTATTTAGCTCCAATTAACATGTGTGCTTATTAATATTAATATTTATTAATAATGTGTTTATTAATAAAATTATTAACTTTTTTTGTTTTCTCATTTTATTATTTATGAGTCTAAGTGTTAATTGTTACTCTCGGTAATTATATTTCAGTTTTTTACGATTAGTGCAGCATACTTTGCAGGAAATATATGTGGTGGAATATCTGGTGAACACAATAACTATTTGCCTTTTAGTGTATTTTATGTTAGTGGTTCGTAAGTTGGTTAATTAATGCTAATAACGAAATAAATTAAATATTTTTACAAAATAAAATATTTTAATTTTATTATTATTAAAATAAAATATTTTTTAACGTAAAATAGAAAAGAAACAAAAATTTATTAATTTCTCATAATTAAAAATTTTTATTTGCATTCGAATTTTTATAATAATATATTTCGATAACAAATAGTTCTTTCAGATTTTACAGAATTAGTCATAATAATAAATTACTTAATAATAATAAAATCATACAAAACACTTATGCATTTATAGGATTGGCAAAATAGGAATATACCAACTTTATTTACTTATTGGTTATGTATTGTAAATGTAACAACTCACATGTTTCTATTTTGCTACACTGGCGAACAACTTACCGGCCAGGTAAAATTTATAGATATTAATGTAGTTAAATTTTTAAAACACAAACAATAATAATAAAATTAGCAATAATAATGTTTCATGACTAAAATAACTTATTATCAAATTATGTGTAATTACACATTCAATTTTAATTAAGTCTTGAAAGAGTTAATATTGCGTGCTGAAATAAGTTTTATATATATTTTTATAAAAATAAATATATCATGAAAAAAAAAAGAAACAGGGAACGTGTTGCAATATCCTTGAAATAGCAAATGAAATTATGATACAAATACATTTTATGGCCATTGCTACGTGATGATAAATTCAACGATAGGCGGAAAAAGTAGCCATTGCATCCTGCGAGCTCGAATGGTATCGTCTTCCGGACAAAAAAGCACGTAGCGTTGTATTGCTGATTATTATGTCTAATGCGCCGACCAAAATCTCTGGAAAGTTCATCGATCTCTCGCTCAAAACATTTGGTGATGTAAGTAAATTACTTTCTACGAAAGATTATTTAAGTAGGTTTTAGCTTTTTTTAAAGTAAGTCTGTGTTTTAATTATAGTAGCGTTAAGCGACATCAATATTAATTATTTTATATCTACACATTGCAATAAGACAATTAGAATCCTTTTTTATAAAATAAATATCATGTCATTTACATATGTCAATTTTACTAAATGTATTCTTATTACTTACAATGACGATAAATGTGGTTAATTGAAAACAAATCAGAGAAGAAAACAGTTGAAAATATTTTTAGGTCATGAAAACAGCGGGGACATTTTTTAATATGCTCCGAAATGTAATCGATTGAATCATTAAATTTTAATAGTTGAAATTGTAATGTTAGTTGTTTTATACCATTATATTATGTGAATCAATTGCATATATTGATTCGAATACAAAATATATATATATATATTAAAATGTAAAAGTAATATAAAATATCATTTAATTATATACAGAGTGTTTCAGTAATGACCGCAATGCAAAAACTGCAAAATGATAAAGAATTTTTCAATATTTAATTTTGTTTTATTAATTCATATCTCATTAAATATTTTTATTAACACATTATTTTATTAGTAACAACAACATAAATGTTACTTTTTTGACAAAATTAAAAAATAATAATTGATATTTTAACTCATACATATAAAAACATTAGAACATTTAACACACGTCAAACGAAACCATTTTTTTCTGATAGGCGTTATGTTACAATTATGTTGCGAAGACATGAAGATAAACATGATCATTTTCCTAGTTAATATAAAGTTTGACAAATGAATACGAATACTTTCTTTAGAATCGTCCTTTTCGACAAGCAACTTTCCTTGCAAACTCTATCACTGTACTTAGTTTCTATTTTTCATACAATGATTAAATTCTTATTGCGTGCAAGTTCATATTCTAACTGAGTTTACTTCACGATCAATTGTTATTTTCCACCATAAGTCGTGACTCATGACGCGAATTAAACATTAAATAATGAAGAAAATATTTTAGATTATTAAAAAGGGATATAAAGCACAATCTAATATTTTAATTATATATTTAAATTTCAATTATCAAAATTTTAATGTT
>NW_017259253.1:402280-414981 GCF_001594045.1 Atta colombica
TTTGAATATTATTTATTTACTGTAAAATATTTATTTACTATTTTAAATATTTTAAAATATTTATTTACTAAGGTAATATTTCGTTAATATTGAAACAAATATTTATTAAAATTCAGCAAATTTTTTTTCAATGCATGCATTAATATTTCTAGAAACACTGATATATATGTATCAAATATAGATTAACGTGATGTAAATATATCTCGTATATACTTAAACATCTTATTTCTATTGTAAAATATACGTAACGTGAACATAATTTTTATGACAAATATGATATTATGATAGAGATAGTACCGAGCTTACGAAACAGGAAAAAACAAAGTTACACGTAATAACTTTCTTGATTACTAGTAAGAGAAGGTTGATGGATAAATATACATTTCATGGAAGGCAATCTCGCCCCTTGATGTGAATGATTCCATTTACAAGCCTTTCTGTTTTTCTTTCTTCTCATGCGACATTAAATCTTTAAAATGCGCAAGCATATGCGCAAGCGACGAGTTCGCGATCAGTCTTGTTCTTCAACAACCGGTAGCAATCCAGTTCGTACTTTGGTTTCGCATTAAGTGCACGTTACGTGGACGATAAAACTCAACAGTACCGAAGATCCATTAGAGTTCATAGAGAAATGTCGCAAAATAAGCATCATCAAAGCGATATTTTGTACATTACGCAACCAACTCGTAACATTCTGCTCGCACTTGGCGCTTGGCCCTCCATCAATAAAGGAGAATCCGTACACTCGAAGGTTCACAATCTCTTGCTAATCTTTATGTCCTACACTCTCCTCTTTTGCGACCTTATACCCGGTATCCTTTATTGGTTGATGAAGGCAACAACGCGCGTTCGACTGCAAATGATCCCTCTTCTTCTTTACGATTTTATGTCCGTTACTCAATACGGCATCTTCATATCTCGCTATGATCAACTCAAGCGATGCTTGAAGCACGTCGAGGAGGATTGGGAGAATATTCTCAGCGTGGACGCACGAAACATTATGTTGAAATCTGCGAGGACTGGGAAACGTCTAGTTACGATCTGCGCATTTTTCATGTACAGCGGCGTCATTACCTTCCGAGGAATTTTACCGTTGTTCCAGGGAAAGATCGTCATTGATCAAAATGTCACAATAAGACGCTTTGCCTGTCCGGGTTATTACTTTTCCTTTGACGTACAAGTCAGCCCCGTTTATGAAACGGTCTTTATAATCCAATTTCTAACAGGATTTATTACAGTTTCGATCGTGACATGTGCATGTGGCCTTACAGCAATTTTTGTAGTACATGCTTGCGGTCAATTAAAAATTTTAATCAGTTTGATGACAGGACTTGTACAGAAAGAATGGCAAGAAGAATGTGAAATGGATATGAAGCTAGCTGAGATAGTCGAACATCAAACAAGAGTGCGCAAGTAAGGCAGCAACTTTGCTAACATTGTTCATAGTTTAGCATTTACGGTAAGTCGGGGGAACATGCCATGCCAGGCAAGATGCTATTTAATAATAATTTCCATGTTTATGCATAGATGGTATTAATAGTATTCTCAGTTTATTCATTTGTAAGGGATGATACGACTAGAACTCGCTGTTCATATTTATTTTTAAAAATTATGAATTTATCAAGATAAGTTGATAAAGTTCTGTTCTAATCATATTTTACAATATTTAAAATTTATATTAATCTTTTGTAGACTTTATTTCACAAATACGCAGAATTACATTATTTAGCATCAAAAGTAAATTTTATTATATATTAAGTGATTATCTTATCAATAGCACGTGATTGATATAGTCTGATACTATATTTTCTAGTCATATTGGGTAAGATGGGGGCAAGTTGTTTTAAAAACAAAAACTAACGAAGAATAACTTTATCTTCAAATTTTTCAAGAAGCAAATATTTATTACATTTCGACTGACACAGAAAATGACGATTATTATGCAATTGGTAAATTTTATGATGCTAAAAAAGGTCTAAATATGAGTAAATAAAGACTGATTGTTACAAAAAATGCAACAGATGACTCAAAGAAGATCTAAGGGGATGAAGACTGTGCTTACAATTTGTAAAAAATAATATTATTTTCTATTATTTTAGTTAAAATGTTGCATATTTTTATCTTTTATTTACTATTTACAGACTGTTTTAAGAAATAATTTTTTATTATTGCTATTAAAAAACTAACATATAATAGTATATATATTTTATTTCTCATTTACTTCGAGATCGTTTTCAAGAAAAATTATTTTCTATTATTAGAAATTATTCTTTATTGTTGAGAATAATTATTAATAGAATTTTTAATATTTATATATTATTTAATGAAAACGTTAGGGAATCTTATAAGATCTTGTAATATCTTATCCAATAGGTTGAGTAAGATGCTACTTAGGAAGGTTTTTATTTTTTTATTGTGAAAAATTCTTACAAGATATTTACATTTCTGTAATTAAACAGCAATAAATAAGACTAATCAAACTTTTTATTGATTTCATTTCCCTTTATATATCGAGAATTAAAAAAATATCGATTCAAAGTTGATTATGGCATCTTCCTCCGACTTATCTTATATTAATAAACATATGCTTATTATATGTTAATAATAATATTTTATCTTATATTTTATATTTATTGACAATATTATACTTGGTAAAAATTTTTTTCTTTCTATTCTCTCACATTTTATTGATATTTATTTATTTTTCTATTAGTTTAAGAAGCGTTGATAGTTATCATCGATAATTATATTTCAGTTTTTTACGATTAGTACAACATACCTTACAGGAAATATATATGCTGGAAATTGTAATAAATACAACAACAATCTGTTTGTTAGTGTATTTTATGTTAATGGTTCGTAAGTTTGTCAATTAATTTTAATAACGGAACAAATTAATAATTTTGCATATTAAAATGAAAAATTGAAAAAATAAAAATTTGATAATTACATATTCACAATTTTTTTACTAGATTTCAAATTCTCATAATAATATGTATTTTATTGACAAAATATATTTCAGATTTTATAGTTAATCAGTAATATTCAATATATCAAATTCAATAATAATATGATTATCATATAAAACATTTATATTTATAGGACTGGCAAACTAGGAATATAGGAACTTTATGTTCTTATTTGATAAGTATTATAAATGTGATAATTCACATGTTTCTATTTTGTTATACTGGTGAACAGCTTACCGGCCAAGTGAGTCTCAGAAATATTAATGTGTCCATTTTTTAAAACATAAGTAATAATAATGAAAATAGCAATAATATGTTCCATAATAATTTATTTTTATATTATTGCAATTAAAACTGCAAATTCAAATCCTGAAAGAGTTACTATTGCATGCTAAAATAAGTTTTATAAATATCTTCATGATTATATCGTGAAAAAGAAATACAGGGAACGTGTTACAATATCTTTGAAATAGCAAATGAAATTATGATACAAACACATTTTATGGCCATTGCTACGTGATGATAAATTCAACGATAGGCGGAAAAGGTAGCTATTACATCTTGCATGCTCGAGTGGTATCGTCTTCCGGACAGAAAAGCGCGTAGTGTTGTATTGCTGATTATTATGTCTAACATGCCGACAAAGATCTCTGCTGGACAGTTCATCGATCTCTCACTCAAAACATTTGGTAATGTAAGTAAAAATTAACTTTAAATTAATTATATTATTTCCAAAAAAAGACTAAATATATTAAAATTTTATATAAAATATACTTAATAAAAAATATATTATTATTTGTCATTTTATATTAATTATAATAGCATTAAACGATATAAACATTAACATTTTAAATCCATAAATAGTAGTTAGATAGTTTAGATGGAATTTTTTTTGATAAAATAAATATGTTGTTTGTACAAGTCAACTTATTAAATATATGTTTGATATTTGCGATTACGGTAAATATGATTAATTGAAAATAAATTGCAGGAAAACATAATTGTAAATGTTTTAGGTCATGAAAACAGCCGGAACATATTTTAATATGCTCCGAAGTGTAATCGATTGAATCATTAAATTCTATTAGTTGAAATTATAATTAATTGTTCGTTCCATCATATCGTATAAATCTATTGGATGAATAAAATGAAAAATATATTACAATCTAAATGTAATATAAAATATTATTTAAATATATATATTTGATTATATTTCAATGAACAATTCATATAATTTTATATATTTACTATTGTGTTTATTACATACATTTATTTATATTGAGAATTTTATTTACTTTTCTCGTAAACTTTATTGCTGTAGTATCTCTGTTAATTATTATCAATTATTAAAATCCTTTTCTGCCGCTTATTATGCTATATCTATTTCATAACCCTATTTTATTTAATTTGTTGCTATTTAATATATGTATTTTAAATGTTTTCAGTATTCTGTATTATAAGTCTATTCTATATTATAATCTACAATTATGACAATGGTTGATAATAATTATTATCAATTATTGTTAACGTAGATTAATGTGATGTAAATATGTCACATATATTTTACGATTTTATTATCCTATAGAATGTAGAATGTAGACATGAGTAATATAGAAATCATTTTTGCCAAATATGATATATGAGACTAAATGATGATTGTGACTAAAATAATACTAAGTCTATGAAACGGGAAGAAGAATAATACCTGATAACTTTCTTAGTTGCTATAGTAAAAGGTTAACGGTTAAATATATTTTATGGCAAGTAATCTCGAGCAAACGACTTCATTTACAAACTTTTTTGTTTTTATTCTTTCTTCTCATGCGACATTTAAATCTTTAAAATGCGCAAGCATATGCGCGAGCGACGAGTTGACTTCGCGATCAGCGTCGTCCTTCGGTGGCGTTCAGTTAGAGCGCAGACATTATATTAAGTGCATGTTACGTGGTCGGATAAAGCTCGAAAATATAACCGTAGAATATTCGTCGAAATCCAAAGAAATGCCGCAAAATGAACATTATCAAAATGATATTTTGTATGTCATGCAACCAATTCGCAACTTGTTGCTCGCGCTCGGTGCTTGGCCCTCCATCAAAAAAGAAAGATCTGTATACCAGAAGGCTTACAATCTTTTGCTAATTTGTATATCTTATACTCTTCTCTTTTGCGACTTTGTGCCCAGTATCCTTTACTGGTTTATAGAGGCAACGTCGCGCATTCGACTGCAAATGATACCTTTTCTCCTCTATGATTTTATGTCCGTTGGTCAATATGGCATCTTCATATTTCGCTATAATCAACTCAAGCGGTGTTTGATGCACGTTGAGGAAGATTGGGAGAACGTTCTCAATGTGGACGCACGAAACATTATGCTAAAATCCGCGAGAATAGGGAAGCGCCTGATTACGATTTGTGGAATTTTTATGTACAGTGCTGTCATTACCTTCCGAACAATCCTACCGTTGTTCCAGGGAAAGATTATCACCGATCAGAATATCACGATAAGACACTTCTCCTGTCCGGGTTACTTCTTTTCTCTCAATGTGCAAGTCACTCCTGTTTACGAGACGATCTTTATTATCCAGTTTGTAATAGGATTCATTCCAGTTTCGATTGTGACAAGTGCATGCGGTCTCACGGCAATTTTTGTGGAACATGCTTGCGGCCAATTGAAAATCTTGATCAGTTTGATGACAACACTGGTACAGAAACAATGGCAAAAGGAACATGAAGTGAATACGAAGCTAGCTGAAATAGTGAATCATCAAATGAGAGTCCGAAAGTAAGCCCACAACTAACATATTGTTTACTAACATATTGTTTACGCTCATAGTATAGCATAGATTTATACGTTTTATTAACGTGTGCTTATTATAATAATATTTATTAACAATGTTGCGGTAAATATTATTAGCTTTCTATTCTTTCACATTTGATTGATATTTATTTTTTCTATTAAATCTAATTAATTGTTATTATCGATAATTGCATTTCAGTTTTTTACGATTGGTACAACATACCTTGCAAGAAGTATATATATTGGAAATTGCAGTGAACACGGCGTCACTCTGTATTTTAGTATATTTTATGTTAGTGGTTCGTAAGTCAACTTTAATAACGGAAATCAAATATTAATCAAATAATAAATCAAATATTTTAGCATATTGTAAAATGAAAAATGGGAAAAAACGAAAATTTGATACTTATTCAGTTTAGAATTTTCTTATTTAAATTTAAACTTAAATTCTTATAAAATATGTATTTTATGAAAAACAAATAATCATTTCAATCAGATTTTACAGTTGATCAGTATAATTTAACAATAATATTAATGAAGCATTTATATTTGTAGGACTGGGAAAATAGGAATATAGCAACTGTATGCACTTATTGCATAAGCATTACAAATGTGACAATTCACACATTTCTATTTTGTTACACCGGTGAACAGCTTACTAGTCAGGTGAGTTTCACGGAAATTCATATACTCAGGACAGATTTTAGGACAGGTTTTAGGACATAAATAGTAATAATGAAAATAACATTTTATAATTAAAATAATTTATAATTAAAATAATTTATTTTCAAATTATTTGCAATTAAAATTGTATGCAATTTTACATAAATCTTATGACAGTTATTACGTGTAAAATAAGTTATACATATAAATAAAATCTTTATAAATATATCGTAAAAGAAATATATTGCAGTGTTGTAATATTTATGAAATAGCAAATAAAAATTTGATAAAAACAAATTTTTTTACGTAATAATCCGACGATAGGCAGAAAAGGTAGCCATTGCGTCTTGCGAGCTTGAGTGGTTTCGTCTTCCGGACAAAAAAGCGCGTAGCATCATATTACTGATTCGTATGTCTAACGCACCGTCAAAGATCTCCGCTGGAATATTTATTGATCTCTCGCTCAAGACATTTGGTAATGTAAGTAAAATGTCTTTGAATTAATTTTATTATTCCTACAAAACTAAATATATTTATATTCATAATGCAAACTTCATAAAACATATAAGCCATTTGTCTTTTCGCCTTATATAAATTAAACGGTATCAATGTGTTACTCATTAATAGGAATAGATAATTAAGGTAAAATCATTTTTCATAAAATAAATATCATGTTATTTATACGTCAATTTTATTTAATATATTCTTGTTATTTGTAATATTAAATATGATTAATTGAAAATAAATTAGAGGAGAAAGCAACTGAAAATGTTTTTAGATCATGAAAACAGCTGGGACATATTTTAATATGATTCGAAATGTAATCGATTGAATTATTAAATTTTAAAATTATAATTACGTTAACTGTGCTCGATATATCCATCATATAGTATGAATCAATCAATTGTATATACAAAATCATTTTACAAAATTGTACATACAAAATCAATGAATATAAAATCATATTGCAACATAATACAAAATGTTATTTCAATGTATGTATTTATGTTAACGCGTATTTGAAATGTATTTATATTGTATATATTACAGAATTACTTCAGAAATAAAAGCATTTATTGATAAAAGTGTTCTAAATACGGACCTTAATGTTTTAATTATTGTTTTAATTTATGAATTACGAATGATAATCAAAGACAATTAAATCGCGAAGCAAATTTCATGTTATATTTCATTAAAAAATTAACAAATATTATGTAAGGCATTCATTAACACGTATTAATAAGTATTTTTATTTGTATTAAGAAAATTACATACCTGTTACTTTTTCCATAAGATTAAAGAATTGACAGTAGTTGATAGTAATTGATATTAGTTGTCAATCATAAAAATCGGAGTATTCAAAATATATATATATATATATACGAAAACTAAAATTATTTCCTGCTTATCAGCATTACGTTGCTATCGCAAGTTGCAAAGACGAAGATAAACATAACTTTTCCTAGTTAATACAAAATCTGATAAATGAGTAAGGATACTTTTCTTAGAAAATGCTTGTCCCTCTCAACAAGTAACTTTCCACATAAATTCTATTGTTATAGTCCCTGCTTTCCACATATTGTTTAAATTCTTAACGCAAATACATGCAAGATCTGATTGTAAGTTTGCTTCGCGATTTAATTGTCTTTGATTATCATTCGTAATTCATAAATTAAAACAATAATTAAAACATTAAGGTCCGTATTCAGAACACTTTTGTCAATAAATGCTTTCTGAAGTAATTCTGTAATATATACAATATAAATACATTTCAAATACGCATTAACATTCTTATAAGCACATTACGAATATGCTTAAAGAATAAACATCTTAAATTACAAAAATAGTTGCATGTTTTAATATGCACTAAAGTATGTAATCTAGTACGTATTTTAATTAAATATTTCGATTTTAATTTTAATGCTATGTATATGTATATGTGTATTTTGAGAAATAGTGACATATCAAATATAAATTAATGTAATAAATTAAAAATTATCCCTTTGGATCAACAACAATTTCTTTGAAAATAGGATATTGTATAGTATCTTATTGTACAATATCTTATTTTTAAAGAAATTTTCAGTGATCCAAAAAAATAATTTTTTTAATACGAGCAAAGAAATATTTTTTTGAAATTAAGATTTTTTTTTTTCATTGTATATATTTTACTATCTGATTATTATCCTGCATATATTTCTGCAAATACGAGACAAAATCAAGTTTACGAAAGAGAAAGAAACGGAGTTATACATACATAATAACTTTTCTGATTATTTTAGCTAGGGAAAGTTGATGATAAAAAGTACAATTTATAGGAAGCGATTCGACCCTTAGTGACTTCTAAACTTTATTCATCTCGTGCTTATTCGAGAATTCCGAGCGTATGTCATTATCTATTTGTGAGCAACGCAGTTCAGAACGCAAGCGCGTACCAAGTTATCCTCTGACTAGAAGGTTGCTCGCTGTGATCATTGATGAAAGAAGACCCTTCTAGTCGTTTCCGCGCGTTATACCTTGTTTTGTATGACACAAAGTCATAACGTCACAAAATAGCTCTTATAAAAAAAAACAATATAATCACATTAGAAATGTATCCAAATGAAAATTATGTGAACGACATAAAATATACTATACAACTAAATCGCGTTATTTGCCGTCTATTAGGTATCTGGCCAGAGACAAAATCTTCGTTTCTTGAACATTTAAAAAAGATCTCGCTGATATTAGGCTGCTACTTTCTTCTCGGTTGTGAACTAATCCCGACAATCTTGTACATAGTATTTGTAGAAAAACGAACTCGCATCAGATTGAAACTTATTTCATCTGTAATGTTCACGATACTGGCCGTCCTCAAGTACAGCAGTTTAGTGCTTAGTAAGAATCAAGTAAGAAATTGTCTAGCGCGAATGAAGGACGATTGGCGAAATGTCACAAGTACCAGTGCTCGTACTTCCATGATTCATAAAGCAATGACTGCAAGACGTTTGCTCATTCTGTGCGGCATATTCATGTATATATCCGGCTTATATTTTCGTACAATCGTGCCGTTAAGCAAGGGAAAAACTATCATCAATCAGAACATCACAATCAGGCATTTGCCATGCCCAAGTTATTTTGTTCTATTTAACGGGCAAATCAGTCCAGCGTACGAAATTATGTTCTTTATACAGTTCTTCTCCGGATTCATCAAGTATACCATCACGGTGGTGATTTGCAGCCTCGCCGCTCTTTTCATTATGCATACATGTGGACAGCTTGAGATACTGATGACGTTAATAAATAGCCTGATAAACGAAACAGAAGAAAAGAATTTGGATAAAAAGCTGGCCTTCACCGTGGAACATCAGATAAAGATGCGAAAGTAAGTCTTATTTATCTCAATTACATTTTTATATTTATATCTACTTTACATTCTTTTTATTTGTATCAAGATGATCATATATTAAATAAAACACATCCGTTAAATAGAACAAAATAATTGAATTTCACATAAAGTTAATACATCACATTAATGTTGTGTCCTTTTTGTTTTGTTTCTAAGTTCTTTTTTTTAATATAGCAGGTTAAAAGATTTTTCTAATAAAAATTTGTACGCGTCCCTTTGTAGTTTCTTACGATTGGTACAAAGCACTTTGCAATATACGAGCTTGTTAGAAGTGATGGGATGTACGATAATTGTATGTCTTCTAGGACACGATGTCATCACGGTGCGCCTAATTAATTATGCAGTGATAACAGTTCGCACAATTTTAAACATAGACGCTATTTTATTACAATTGAAACATGTTATTCCGTGCGTGCGCGCGCGCGTTTGTATGTGTGTGTGTGTGTGTGTGCGCGCGCGCGCGCGTGTGTGTGTGTGTGTGTGTGTGTGTGCCTGTGTGTGTATGCGAGATAAATAAATATAATTATTGATCTTGCAGGAATGGGAAGATCAAAATGTTATATCTATGTGCTCCTATCTCATTTTGCTCACATCAATTGGATTCAATATTTATATCTTTTGTTTTATCGGTGAACAACTTTCCATAGAGGTATCGTATTATATAAATCCATATAACGCATTTAAATAGTAAGGCTGAAAATAAATCGGATATTTTTCTTTTCTTTTTATACCGTCGGATATTTTTCATTTCTATATTTTTCATTTTATACCATGTAATTTGTTTTACTAAAATTAGGGAGAGAAATTAGCATTAACAGTATGTACATTGGCTTGGTACCGTCTTCCGAATGCGAAAGCACGAGCACTGATATTAGTTATAGCTACGTCGATTGTTCCAGCAAAACTAAAAGCCGGAAAGTTCTTCGATCTGTCCATCAGAACTTTCGGTGATGTAAGTAACGGATTTACTTGTAAAAAATAATGAATGAAAATGTGTATTATATTACAGGTTGTTAAAACGGCTGTGACATATCTTAATTTTATTCGAAAAATGATGGAATAATAACAATATAAAAATGTTTGATTGTATTTTTATGTGAACGTAGAGACATATTAACGTCATTTAGTAGAAACATTAATTAAGTAGAAATAATAATATAAAGATAAAAGTGTACCATTAAAAAATGCAAATTTTCTCTTCAAACATTTACTTGAAAAAATAAGATATTTTGCGAAATATAAATCTTGATTTAAATATACTTCGCTCATACAATATTATATCACTATGTACAGATTTGATCATTTTTACTTCCTGCTTGAGTTAGAAGTCATCTAAATAAATGTAAAAAATTATTACTAGATTTTTACTTAATTATCTTATTGTTAATCTAAAAAAGAAGAACAAGTAATGCAATAGTGAGATAAACAATATATCAGACAATTCTTTCAATTTCTATTTGATTTTTATAACCTATTAATAAACTATTTGACGTATATAATTTACTAAAGAAGAGAAATTTGCATTAATGACTTTTTACATTATACCTCTTATAATCATTTATAATTGTTGCCCGAACCCTTACATTTTTTGTTTTTATATTCCATGACAAAATATTTTACTAAACACGAAATGATGACTGAACTGTTAAAAGATCAATAGAATATCTGTAATTTTCCTTTATATGCTCTCATTATTTTTTTCTCGATATTTTCTCGTATGCCTTCTAAAGTCGCTAGACTTCCCTTCAAGTAAATGCTTCCTCGAACATCCCCAACAATAACTTTTGCAATTTTTCCGTGATTTACAAGAGGAAAAAAAGTTGTGGTAACAATCGCTGCACCTGTCAGTCCCTCACTTCTTCCGCTCTCATCGAAGACGCAAGCGCATCGCCATCTGCATTTTTCACTTCATGACAGTACATCCGATCAGTTTTCCGTCGACAACGTCAAGATCAAGTAAATTCTCAAGTTATGAACGTCAATATCCTTCATCATGATGATGTCAGACGCACTGTGAGTGTTACGCGTAGTATCCTAAACCTGATCAGCGCATGGCCGTTGCCTGACAATTCGTCTCATTCTACTCTCAGAATTATTCAGACAAAGATGATCAGGATTCTATCTCAGGCCCTACTCTACTTCATTATTGTGCCGGATGTACTTATGATGTTCTTCAAGGAATCAAATGCGCATCGCCGCATAAAAATGATTAGTCCAATATGCAGCTGCTCGATGGCGGTGCTAAAACATATATTGTTGATTTATCGAAGTAATCGACTCAAAGATTGCATCGAGCACATCGAAAAAGATTGGAGCAAAGCGAGTCTGATAGGAGATCGCAAAATCATGATAAACAATTCGAAAATCGGACGCAGCCTTGCGATCATCTGCATAACCATCGTATATGGTAGCGGATTTTCGTTTCGCACAATCGTGCCATTATTTCGCGGAGTCATCGTCACGCCGACGAAAAACGTGACAATCAGACCGATGGGATTCGATGGTTATTATGTATTCGTCGATCCACAGAAGATGCCAGCTTATGAGATTATCTTTTCACTCCAGTTTCTCTTCGGATTTGTGCACGACTTGGCAACCAGCGGAGCCTATAGTTTGGCAATTCTTCTGGTGTTGCATGCCTGTGGTCAATTAAAAATTCTCATCACTAGAATGAAGGATCTCACGCAGGCTAAGTACTTCTCTGATAAATATGCCAACGAGAAACTGGCAGTTGTCGTGAAACAGCATATCAGAATAAAGAGGTAATGTTATTATATCAATGTGTTATGTGCGAGAAAATTCCATAATTACTATTTTATATAAATATAAAAATATGAATATAAATATAAAAAACATTACTAAGAATAAGATATTATTATTAATA
>NW_017259253.1:415008-415739 GCF_001594045.1 Atta colombica
TTTTTATATTAAAAGAAGATAATTAATAGAAACTGTATTTTTATGTTCGTTTTAGCAATGGGAAAGTAATGATGCAGTATCTATATTAATAGATACTATGCTTTTTTTAACATTTATTTTTAATATCTTCCTACTATGTTTCATCGTTGATCTTCTCTCGGATCAGGTATTGATCAATAATTGTTAATTTATCAGATTGATAAGACTCATTGATTTATTATATTATCATATTAAAGAGCACGAAGATGTACATCACTTTTTGTACTTTCGACTAGTATCGAATTCCACATAAAACTGCCCGTGGTCTCATTTTGATAATCTCGATGTCTAGCATTCCCAGTAAAATCACTGCGGGAAAGTTTATGGATCTATCTTTAAATAGTTTCGGAGCTGTAAGTGCACATTAAATATTTTGTTGGAATGCTAAAGTTTTCTAATTACTGTAAACAATATACTATTATATTTTATAATTACATATTTTTAATTACATATTTTTTTAGATTATGCGATCATCCGTGGCATATTTGAATATATTACGCACAACCAATATTTAAAACAGTTTATTAGTTAAAAAAATTAAATTCCATATGTAAAAAAATTTAGGTTTGAAATCTATTGATTTCAGTTAAATGTAAACAGCATCATAAATTAATGAAAGCATGAATTTTCTTTTATCATTATATTCCTCTGTGTTGAAAGCGGAATGTATAATCTTTACACATTTACGTATA
>NW_017259253.1:415839-417538 GCF_001594045.1 Atta colombica
CTTTCGTATTTATGTTATTATTACATCTTTCACATTTACAACTTATCAAGCGTACTTTTATATCAATTAACTCTTTATTGTGAGGGTAATGTATGCATAGAATAGTATTTCAATATTTATTTGTACTTACATGACATTCTATTAACGTACACAGTAATATGCAGCACATAAAACAACACTTGACCTTATCCTTTCACATTCGTGAGTTTGAAAGTTACAATGTCATGTATCGCATGGCGAACCTCTCTTTATCCATCAATATCAATTGCATTTATTCGATAATTTCGTCAACCCCTATCGTGTAACCCCATCATTATGCGCAGACGTTTAATGCACGCAAGCGCGCTTTACACTTTTTGCTCTTACCACAGAAAGGGAGACTATCTATCAACACATCTGTCCAGTTATATTATAACATTTAGTCTCGCCTAACCATCTGTCACTTGTAAACCCCAAAACGCTACAAAATTAACGGAAATTCTTAGTGTCAGAAGAGTAACAATATAAATAAAATTCAAAATTTGCGATCGAGAATTCAATTAATCGTGAAAAAAAAGAAAAAGTATTGATTAAAGCTAATAATGAAAAGCTCATCAACTATGAGCAAACGCGATAACGATTTCGATTACGCCATACAAGTGACTCGTATTATTCTGCGATCAATCGGCGCGTGGCCGAGTCCAAATTATGTCTCCAATATGGAAAGAATTGCGACCCGTTTTCAAAATGTCATTTGCCACTTTTTATTCGGGTTCATCATTGTGCCGAGTCTTCTACAAGTATTTCTAAAGGAACACGAATTCAAACGTAGAGTCAGACTGCTTGCGCCGATTGTGAATGCTTCGATGAGTTGGATAAAGTACTTCATGATACTTAACCATGCAAAGAAGATTCAATCTTGCCTGAATCGGGCGCATCAGGATTGGAGCAATACAGTTGATGGAAGCGATCGGAAAGCGATGCTGTCCGCAGCGAGAGTAGGCCGAAAGTTCGCGATTTTTTCTGCCGCCTTTATGTATACCGGTGGACTATGTTATCGAATACTCATGCCAATTTTGAAGGGTCGTATGCTCACACCGGAAAACATCACGGTAAGACCGCTGGCATTGCCGAGTTACTTCATTAAATTCGATGGACGAGTATCACCAGCGTACGAGATCGTTTATACTCTGCAAGCCTTCGCAGGAGTAATTACCTATTCGACAAGAGTGAGTGCGGCCGGTTTGGCCGCATTTTTTATTATGCACGTTTGTGGACAATTAAGCATTATAATGGGCAAACTGCAGAATCTCAACAACATATCGAATTCTAACGATCGAGCTGTCGCAATATTACTGGCTAATATCGTACAGCATCAAATAGAAGTGAAGAGGTGAGTACATAAAAATATATGAAAAGGGGAAGTGTATCTAAATTATTAATGTTATCGCATTATTTTTGTTAAATAAATAATTACAAATTGTAGTTGATGTAAGTAATCAAATTAGCATGTCATTATTGTAGTTGTATTTCTTTCATTTCATGTCTATATTAGAAAGAAAAAATATCAAAATGTTTAAATTAAAATTACAAAAACTGAACTAATACATTGTAATTATTATAGTTATTAAACAAACATTAAGCTGATTTAAGTATTAATATTTTAATATAAATATATATTAATATAAATACATATTATTAAACATATTATATTATTAAA
>NW_017259253.1:417638-420543 GCF_001594045.1 Atta colombica
TTTAAATATAAAATTGAATAAATTATTAAATAGACGTTCATAAATAAATAATTATTAAATAAACAAATTATTTATTTACAGTTTTCTAGCACAAGTAGAGGCAACTATGCGATATGTGTGGTTAGTGGAAATAATGGGTTCTAGTCTACTTTTATGCCTTTCAGGATATTATATTATTATGGTAATAATGACGAATTTTTCCTGAAAATCTTTTATTCATGTGTAATAATTTGGCAATTAATTTTTATATGAAAATTAAGACTGATAATATTTTAATCAAATTAAAAATTCAAAAGAATTAAAAATAAATTATTTCATAAATATCTTGTATTGCAATTGTCAATCTTATAGGAATGGCAGAATAATGACTTAACAGTTATGTTAATTATGTCTGTGATGCTTATATCATTCATCCTTTCTATTTTTACCTACTGTTATGTCGGTCAACGATTGACAGATCAGGTAGCAAGTGTTCATATTTATTTGCTGTAAGTTAGGCATTGTTTTCATAAACATTCTTTATAAAATATACATCTTATTTAATTATAACAGAGTATCAAGGTTGGATTAATGACGTCCACGACAAATTGGTATCATCTTCAGTACAAAAGAGCCCGTTCTTTAATATTGATAATGGCAGTTTCCAATATTCCGGCAAAAATTTCGGCAGGCAGAATGATAGACATATCTCTACCTACTTTCAGTAACGTAAGTATGGAAGTTTGTTTTATTTTATTTGCAAGCAGTGAATTGTTTGCCTGTTCCATTATTTCACAGATTGTTAAAACATCGATGGCGTACTTTAATATGCTCCTAAAATTTGCGTAATTTTGATGAAATAATTATTATAACAGTACAATACTCGATATTAATCTGTAATTGAACTGACTATCTTTGAAACGATTAACAAGATGAAGGACCAATCTTCTTATTAATCCTAATGTTCTCCTTTCTACTTATAACAACTATCGTAACAAATCAACCAACTTTTCGACAAATTTTACATTCACTTAAGATTTCTAATTTTTATTAACTTTTATTAACAAAATTACACGTATGATTCCTAATTTTGAAAATCAGATACATCAAGATATTAAACTTGACATAATTAAAAATTCGCGTAGTTCTGTTGATTCAATATAATCTTCGATCTACAACCCATGACCTAATATAAGGTAGATATTTGAACTTTTGTTATAGACCGTCTCATGTGAATCGATCCTTTTCCATAATTATCTTCTGTCGACAAAAAATTGCGCGCACGCAATCGTTTATTCCAAATTTTAAACTACGCCATGATAAAACCTCTGTGATAACGGCGGTAATTCATGCAGACGCGAAAACGTGCATAAAACAAATCAAGTTGTTATACTTTCGTCTGTTAGTTGCGATTTTATATATTTATATATACTAATACGTTTCATGAACAACGTAAGAAGAAGAACAAGAATTTTTCCGTTTTATCTATATGCATGCTCTGATCGAACGGATGGATTTATGGAATTTCAATTAGAAAAGATGATATTGACCGTGCAGGTGCACAAATTGATTATGGCAGTAATCGATGTGAGGCCGAATGTGAACAAATCCGGAAAATAGACGAGACTTGTCAGAGGGCTCCGGTTACGAGATCATATTTTCGACGCATTTGGTAACTAGCATCGTAATACATATCATATCAACCAGCGTTTGCGGCATCACGGCGTTATTCATCATGCACGGTTGAGGAATTCAAAATGTTGATGATCTGGCTGGAGAACTTGCACAAGAAAATCAATTATCGAAATGCGCCATTGCTCTAAAATTGATAGCGATTGTCGTGTCACATAAGAATACGTAAATAAGTAGCTGAATTATTACTTATTTCCCGATTGATTCTAAATTTTTTTTTAGGTTTACAATTTGTCTCGAAGTATGAAAATTTTACATTGAAATACTATTAATTTTGTTTGTGATGCTTTTTGGAATCAACTCTCTATTTGTTGCAAATTAAATTTAGAAAAATTTTGGGTAAATTTAATCCTTGAATTATTTGGTAGCCTTATGCAGTTAAAGATTTTTATTAATATTTTATATTTAAAAAGTCTAATATACATTTTCACATCAGATATGAGAAATATGTTGTTTCAAAGTTGTTGGAAATACTTTAATACGTCTTTTAGGATATTACATGGTATACGCAACAACAGTGCATTTGACATCTTATATTTATCTTCAATAGAATATACAAATCTTTCGTGCTCATTGCTTTTAGTTTTTAAATAGAAATGTGTGCAGTTAAATATTAATATATTTTTTAGGGAGAATCAAATGACACACTATTTTCTGTAATATATTACTTAATGCTTGTATCTTTTATCGTCAATATTTTGATATTATATTATATTGGGAAACTTTTAATTAGTCAGTAGGATACATAATAAAAATATAGAGATATAAAAATTATTACTAATCGGAAAAGTATATAAATATAAAATATAGTATTAAAAAGTAATAAATAACATGCTTAAAAAAATATAATAAACTTAAGGGAAGAGGTAAAATTTTAGTAAAAAATGCTAATACTATACATGTTGCACTTCGTATAGTAGGGGAATGAAGTATATTTGCCACATAGTCGATTAGTATTACCTTCATAATAAAGAAGCTCGTTATCCTATATAATAATCTTCATGGCTAAATACTCTACGAAACTCATGGCAGTTAAAGTGATCAACATTTCTTTCACCAGTTTTCTCGCCGTAAGTAATTTCTTTGTCCGCGCATATTATCCACTCTATACCAATATGACAAGGAAAAGTTCCTAGAGAGATCATATATTTAAATATATTATGTAAGAATTATTTCTCGATAAATATTTTATATTTAAATATAATTTTAAATATTATTTTATTCATGAATATAA
>NW_017259253.1:420643-422421 GCF_001594045.1 Atta colombica
ACATTTAAACTTGCTGATGACAGTATTTGCTTTGTATTTGAGTGAATACATCATATAATATACGTAAAAACTTGTCACACTATGCGAATTTATGTAATCTTTTACGAAATCTCAAAAATAGTCTCTCCGTTCAATTTCGTATATAATATTCAGATTTTTATTATCCGAAATCTGATATCTCTTTTTTCATAAATATAAAATATAACTTAAGTTTCATTTATTAATAAAATTATTAATAAAATATATAAATTGTATATGTACGTTTATAATATATAACGGTATACAGAATAATATTTAAACATTGTTTAGGATTAGTGTAAACAAAATTTTGTAACAGTAACCGTAAGGCATAAACTTTAACCGATGAGCCAATCAAAATATTGCTTTAGATCAACGTAATTTAACAGAAATAGAAATAAACTTTTCTGTAAGGTAAATTTCATTTCTGGTTGAAGAGAGAGAGAGAGAGAGAGAGAGAGAGAGAGAGAGAGAGAGAGAGAGAGAAAGAGAATTTTGTATTTCGTAGAGTCCGTATAGTCCGTATAGTCCGAACAAAACAGTTTCACTCTTTTTCTACGGAATATGTTTTTCTTTCTGCCACATATTGCAAAGACCAAATCACGCATTCAGAAATAGAACGATTCTTGAAGCATCACGTACTCTTCTCAGATAATCACGCAAAGTTTTTCGCTACTCGCTTAGAAAATCTCTGCGTAGATCTCTTTTTTCTTCCATGAATATATAAAGTGACGCAAGCGCAAATCATGTCGAGCTTGAAGTCTTTGTCAGTACATATCATTTGCTACTGCGATAATGGAGATCTATCTCAATATTTTGTTCGCAACGGTCCAGATCAAACAAGCAAAATTATAAGAATGATTTCGAATCAATTTGCAACTAAATGTCTGAATCATGAAAATAATCGACACGTGGTAGCTGATGCATTCCTCGATTGAAATGTGTAGTATAGCTGAATGTAATTTGCTACATATTGCTGGTTTTACTTCTAATTCCCAGTGGCATGTCCTAGAAATCAAGAATTTCTACAATCAATTGGAGCTCGGTAACATTCTTACATTCTTCTTCGTGACCATATTGAAATACTGCGCTTTACTTTTGCGCGAAAATGACATTCGTAATTGTATCGATTATATTAAAAGTGATTGGAGAAATGTGAGATACATGGATGAAAGAAGAATCATGTTGAAGAACGCAAACTTTGGCCGTCGGCTGGTGATCATCTGCAGCGTCCTCATATACGGCGGCGTCACGTTCTATTATGTGGCGGTGCCACTGATTTGCGCGAAGATCAAAGAGGAAGATACTAATTTCATTTATCGCAAGCTGATGTTCCCAGTGTCCAGAGTGATTGTCGATGCTCTTCATAGTTCAGTTAATAAGATTTTTTATTCCATTCTGTTATTTGCTGGCTTTATTGCCCACAACATCACAGTGGCTGCGTGTAACCTGGCAACTCTCCTCGCAATTCATGCATGTGGACAGCTGCAGGTGCTCGTGTTCTGGATAAACCGCTTAGTCAAGAGTCGAGAGAACGTCAACGATATCATGTACGACAGATTAGCTAAGATAATACAATTACACATGCATATCTTGAAGTAAGTATGAACTTTGAACGTATTTAAATATTGCGTATGCACTGTCTGATTGTCAAAAGTAGAGATATAAGAAATTAAATTATGCCAATAATTAAGTAATGTACTGCATAAATAGAATATATGTAGGTGTATGTATATATATATATATATATACATATATAT
>NW_017259253.1:422521-432789 GCF_001594045.1 Atta colombica
TTATGGGCTATATGTTTTTTTGAATATTATTGCATGATGGTATATATCTATTTAATAAAATAAGCTTAATTTAATGTAATATAATGATTAATATAATGATAATATAATGATTAATATAATGATAATATATGCTAAATGATTTATAATATAATAAATTCATAACTTCTTATATTATTAAAGTAATACAATAATATAGCAAATATATCGATATCAATTAATACTGTATTAAAAAATTATCATTTTTCTTAAAAATTTTGTTTATCTCTAAAAGTTTTTATTTATCAATCATAAATATTATATATTATAGGAATGGGATGATTTTTAAAAAATCTGTGAGCAGTTTAACATTTATTTGATACTCCTAAATTTCGCTTATGTTCAACATATTTTGTTTCATAGGCAAACTTGTAACGGAACAGGTACATCTAATATTTTTCAAAATAACGTTACACAATTTTCAAGTTCTTAGAACGGCGATATGTAATAACATCAAACGCAAACTGCATATTACTCGAAATGGATGATGTATAGCTCATTTTGAAACTTTCCGGTCCGTTGAGTTTTTATCTAATGGCTATTGTTAAATACTTCTCACTAATTTTCTACAAGAATGACATCCGCAGTGGTATCAAACATATCGAAAGCGACTGGATGAATACTTGGCATTCTAATAATCAGATTATCATGATCAAGAACCAAATTCGGTCGCCTTGAATCGATTTGCGCATTCTTCATATGGCGGTGTTTTACTATCTTGCTCTGCCTTTTAGTAAAGGTAAGATTACGGAAAGTGATGGAAATTTTACGTATCGGCTTCTGATGTATACAGTCTAGTAGTGTGATCCTCGACACGCGACATAGTCCCATCAGTGAGATTCTCTTTTGGATTCAGTGCCTGTCGGATTCCACAGCACCATTACTGCTGGTGCATGCAGTTTAGATGCCGTGTTCGCGATGCGTGCCTATGGTCTGGA
This sequence comes from Atta colombica, assembly GCF_001594045.1. Classification (NCBI taxonomy): domain Eukaryota; kingdom Metazoa; phylum Arthropoda; class Insecta; order Hymenoptera; family Formicidae; genus Atta; species Atta colombica. Next base: position 423,496 of record NW_017259253.1, read on the forward strand.
AATCTTAATACAATAGATCGAACATTTAGTAGACGGTCGGGAAGATTTTTACGGTAACATGGATGAAAGATTGGCAATGATTGTACAGCAGCATGTTCGAATCTTACAATAAATTATCTCTGACACGAATCGTCGGTTGTTATGTTTCTTGAAATTCTCATTAAAGTGTCAATAAAAATAAATTAAAGTGCTCTTCACATATATGTAAAACGCTCCAATTAATTTCTAATCATTTACGAACAAGTAACGAAATCGCGTCTCTCATGTTTGCCCAGTTGATATCATCTACAAGATATATACTACTATGTATATACTTTATTACTTGATATGTAAGTAAATAATTTTTTTAATGTACGTTATTATTTAATTTTTATCCTATGCCATCATATTTCTACAAATAAGACTGAGTTTACGATATACCAAATTTACGAAAGAAGAAGAATTGGAGTTATACGTACATAATAACTTTTCTGATTATTATAGTTAGGGAAAATTGGCGGTAAAAAGTATAATTTAAAGGAAGCAATTTTCCTCAACCCTTAGGGACTCTAAACTTTGTTCATTTCGTGCTTACTCGGGAATTCTGAGCATGTCATTATCTTTTTGTGAGCAGTTGTTCAGAACGCAAGTTATTTTCTGAAAGGTAGTGATCAGTGATGAAAGAAGTCCCTTGTGGTCGTTTCTTCGCATTGTATCATACTATGTTCTGTATGATAAAAAGTTATAAGGTGACAAAATCGCTCTTAAAAAAACATGATATAATTATATTGGAAATATATCCAAATGAAAATGTGAACGACATAAAATATATTATACAATTAAATCGCGTTATTTGCCGTCTATTAGGTATCTGGCCAGAAACAGAATCTTCATTTCTTGAACATTTAATGAGAATCTTGCTGATATCAGGCAGCTACTTTCTCCTCGGTTGCAAATCCTGACAATCTTGTACATAGTATTGTAAAAAAACGAATCCGCATCAGATTGAAACTTATTTCATCTATAATGTTCACGATACTGGCCGTTCTCAAATACAGCAGTTTAGTGTTTAGTAAGAATCAAGTAAGAAACTGTCTAGCGCGAATGAAGGACGATAGGCGAAATGTCACAAGTATCAGTGCTCGTAATTCCATGTTTCATAAAGCCACGACTGCAAGATGTGCTCATTCTGTGCGGCATATCCAGCTTATATTTTTCTACAATCGTTAAGCAAGGGAAAAACCAGTACCAATTACAATCAGGCACTTGCCATGTCCGAGTTATTATGTTCTATTTAACGGACAAATCAATCCAGTGTACGAAATCATATTCTTTATATAGTTTACAGTTCTTCTTCGAATTCATCAAGTATACCGTCACGGTAGTGATTTGCAGCCTCGCCGTTCTCTTCGTTATACATACATGAGATACTGACGTTAATAATTAATAAATAGCCTGATAAACGAAACAGAGGAAAAGAATTTGGATAAAAAGCTGGTCTTTACCATGGAACATCAAATAAAGATGCAAAAGTAAGTCTTATTCATCTCATATCGATCACAATTATATTTTGTCTATTTTTTATATTTGTGTCTATTTTATCATCTATTTTTATTTATTTTTATATTGTATCAAGATGATCATCTGTTAAATAAAACACATCCATTAAATAGAATAAAATAATTGAATTTCACATAAAGTTAATACACACATTAATGTGTTGTCTTTTTTGCTTTGTATCTAAATTCTTTTTTTAATATAGCAGGTTAAAAGATTTTCTAATGAAAATTTGTACGCGTTCTTTTATAGTTTCTTCGCGCGCGCGCAAAGTGTGTGTGTGTGTGTGTGTGTGTGTGTGTGTGTGTGTGTATGCAAGAATAAATATAATTATCTTGCAGGAAGATCAAAAATGTTATATCAATGTGTTCCTATCTCATTTTGCTCATATCAATTGGCTTCAATATTTATATCTTTTGTTTTTCAGTTCACAACTTTCCAGAGAGATATCATATTATATAAATCCATATAACGCGTTTAATAAATAGTAAGGCAATAAATATATCGGATATATTTCTTTTCCATTTTTATTTTATATCTTGTAATTTTCTTTACTAAAATTAGGGAGAGAAATTAGCATTAACAGTACATTGGCTTGGGTTACGGATTTACGAATGCGACGAGCACTGATATTAACTATAGCGACGTACCGGCTAAACTAAAAGCCGATCTGTCCATCAGAACTTTCAGTGATGTAAGTAACGGATTTAAGTTGAAAAAATGATGAATGAAGATATGTACTATATTTCAGGTTGTCAAAACAGCTCTGAAATATCTTAATTTTATTCGAAAAATGATGGAAAAATAATCCTTTATAAAAAATGTTTGATTGTATTTCTTTGTAGATGTAGAGACATATAACGTCATGTAAAAGAAATATTAATTATTAAAAGAAATATTAATATAAAGATAAAAATATACAATTAAAAAATTACATAATACAAATTATCTCTTATTCAAACATTAATTCAGAAAAATAAGATATTTTGCGAAATATAGATTTCGATTCAAATATACTTCGCTCATACAATAATGTATCACATCATTATGTATAGATTTATTATTTTAACTTCCTATTTGAGTTACAGATCACCTAAATAATTGTATAAAATTATTACAAACTTTTTATTTAATTATTTTATTGTTCATCTATAAAGAAGAACAAATAATGCAATAGTGAGTTAAACAATATACAGACATTTCTTTCAATTTCTATTTGATCTTTATTACCTTTAATAAACAATTTGACGTTTATAATTTATTAAGAAGAGAAATTAGCATTAATATGATTTAATATGATTTAATATGATTAGCATTAATATGATTTTTCACATCGTACTTTTATAATCATTTATAATTGTTATTTGAACTCTTACTTTGTTTCTTACCTTCCATGACAAAATGTTTTATTGAACACGAAATGATGAATGTACCGTTAAAAGATAGAACATCTGTAATTTTTCTTTGTATGTTCGCTATTTTTTTCTCGATATTTTCTCGTGTGCCTTCTGAAGTCACTAGACTTCTCTTCATGATAAATGCTTCCTCGAACGTCCCCAACAATAACTTTTACAACTTTTCCGTGATTTACAAGAGGGAAAAAAGATTGTGGGTAACAATCGCTGTACCTGTCAGTCCCTCACTTCTTCCGCTCTCATCGAAGACGCAAGCGCATCGCCATTTGCATTTTTCACTTCATGACGATACGTCCGATCAGTTCTCCATCGACAACGTCAAGATCAAGTAGATTCTCAAGTTATGAATGTGAATATCCTTCATCATGATGTTAAACGCACTGTGAGTGTTACGCGTGGTGTCCTAAACCTGATTGGCGTATGGCCGTTGCCTGACAATTCGTCTACTCTCAGAATTATCCAGACAAAGATGATCAGGATTCTATCTCAGGCCCTACTCTACTTCATTATTGTGCCGAGTGTACTTAAGATGTTTCTCAAGGAATCAAATGCGCGTCGGCGTATGAAGATGATTGGTCCAATATGCAGCTACTCGATGGCGGTGCTAAAACATACATTGTTGATTTATCGAAATGATCAAATCAAAGATTGCATCGAGCACATCGAGAAAGACTGGAGCAAAGCGAGTCTGATAGGAGATCGCAAAATCATGATAAACAATTCGAAAATCGGACGCAGCCTTGCGATCATCTGCGTAGCCTTCGTATACGGTAGCGGATTTTCGTTTCGCACAATCATGCCATTATCTCGCGGAGTCATCGTCACACCGCAAAACATGACAATCAGACCGATGGGATTCGATGGTTATTATGTATTCGTCGATTCACAGAAGACGCCAGCTTACGAGATTATCTTTTCACTCCAGTTTCTCTCCGGAGTTGTGCACTCGGCAACCAGCGGAGCCTATAGTTTGGCAATTCTTCTGGTGTTGCATGTCTGTGGTCAATTAAAAATTCTCATGACTAGAATGGAGGATCTCACGGAGGCTAAGTACTTCTCTGATAAATATGCCAACGAGAAATTGGCAGCTGTCGTGAAACAGCATATCAGAATAAAGAGGTAATGCTGTTACACCAATGATGTTATGTGCGAGAAAATGCCATAATTATTATTTTATAAATATAAAAAACATTAATAAGAATAAGATATTATTATTAATGCCATTTAGTTTTCTAAGCAAGGTAGAAGAAATTTTGCAATATATATGTTTGGTGGAAGTAGTCGGGTGCACGTTCATTTTGTGTCTTCTTGGATATTATATAATAATGGTACACAAAAAATTATAAGTTTAATATAATTAAATTATATATTTTTTTTTATATTAATTAATATAATTTTACTAGAATTTTTATATTATTAATATAATTTAAATATATTTTCATATTAAAAGGAGATAATTAATAGGAACTATTTTTTTATGATCGTTTTACAGGAGTGGGAAAGTAATGATGCAGTATCTATACTAATATATGCTATGCTTTTTTTAACATTTATTTTTAACATCTTCGTACTATGTTTCGTCGGTGAGCTTCTCATGGATCAGGTTTGACCAATAATTATTAATTTATCAAATTGATAAGACTCACTAATACCTATTATATTATCATATTATAGAGCACGAAATTGTATATCACTTTTTGTACTTTCGATTGGTATCGAATTCCTCACAAAACTGCTCGCGGTCTCGTTTTGATAATCTCGATGTCTAGCATTCCCAGTAAAATCACTGCGGGAAAGTTTATGGATCTATCTTTAAATAGTTTCAGTGCTGTAAGTGCACTTTAAATATTTTGTTAGTATGCTATGGTTTTCTAATTACTATAAACAATATATCATTAGATATGTAATTACATATTTTTTTAGATTATGCGAACATCTGTGGCATATCTGAATATATTACGTACAATCAGTATTTAAAATAGTTTATTAGATAAAAAAATTAAATTTCGTATATAAGAAAATTTAGATTTGAAATTTATTGATTTCAGCTAAATGTAAAAAAACAGCATCATTAGTATCATAAATTAATAAAAACATGAATTTTCTGAATCATTTATCATTATATTCCTCTGTATTGAAAGCGGAATGTATAATCTTTACACAATTACATATTTATATATTTTTGTATTTATGTTATTATTATATCGCGTTTACAACTTATTAAATATACTTTTATATCAACGGACTCTTTATTGTGAGTAATGTATATATAGAATAGTATTACAATATTAATTTGTACTTACATTCTATTAACGTACACAGTAATATGCAGCACATAAAACAACACTTGACCTTACCCTTTAACATTCGTGAGTTTGAATGTTACAATGTCATGCGTCGCATGGCCAACCTCTCTTTATCCATCAATATTGCGTGTATTCGATAATTTCGTCAATCCCTTTCGTGTAATCCCATTATTATCCGCAGACGTTTAATGTACGCAAGCGCGCTTTACACTTTCTGTTCTTACCACAGAGAGAGAGACTACCTATCTGTCCAGTTATGTTATAACATTTAGTCTCCCCTAACCATCTGTCACTTGTAAACTCCGAAAAAAAAAGCTACAAAATTAACGAAAATTCTTAGTGTCAGAAGAGTAACAATATAAATAAATTCAAAATTTGCGGTCGAGAATTCAATTAATCATGAAAAAAAAAAAAAGAAAAAGTATTGATTAAAGCTAATAAAAGCTCATCAACTATGAGCAAACACGATAACGATTTCAATTACGCCGTACAAGTGACTCGTATTTCTCTGCGATCAATCGGCGCGGGTCCGAATCCAAATTATGTCTCCAATATGGAAAGAATTGCGACCCGTTTCCAAAATGTCATTTGTCACTTTTTATTGGGATTTATCATTGTGCCAAGTCTTCTATAAGTATTTCTATAGGAACACGAATTCAAACGTAGAGTCAGACAGTTTGCGCCGATTGTGAATGCTTCGATGAGTTGGATTAAGTATTTCATGATGCTTAACCACGAAAAGAAGATTCAATCTTGCCTGAATCAGGCGCATCAGGATTGGAGCAATACGATCAATGGAAGCAATGCTGTTTACAGCGAGAGTAGGTCGAAAGTTTGCAATTTTTTCTACATGTATACTGGCGGACTATGTTATCGAATACTCATGCTAATTTTGAAGGGTCATATACTCAGGGAAAACATCACGGTAAGAGCGCTGGCATTGCCGAGTTACTTCATTAAGTTCGATGGACAAGAGTCACCAGCGTACGAGATCATTTTTACTCTGCAAACCTTCGCAGGAATAATTACTTATTCGACAAGAGTGAATGCGGCCGCATTTTTCGTCATGTTTGTGGACAATTAAGAATTGTAATGAGCAAACTGCAGAATTTCAACAATACCGAATTCTAACGAGCCGTCGCAATATTACTGGCTAATACCGTACAGCATCAAATAAAAATGAAGAGGTGAGCACAAAAATATGTGAAAAGGGGAAGTATCTAAACGCATTATTTGTATTAAATAAATAATTACAAATTGTAGTTGATGTAGATAATCAAATTAACATGTCATTATTGTATTTCTTTCATATTATGTCTATATTAGAAAAAAAATATCACGATGTTTAAATTAAAATTACAAAAAATGAATACATTGTAATTATTATAGTTATTAAACAAACATTAAACTGATTTTATTTCAGTATTAATATTATAATATATTAAACACATTATATTATTTATTAAATATATTTTATTACAGTGTAATATTGAAATATAAAATTGATTAAATAAATTAAACAGACATTCATAAATAAATAATTATTAAATAAACAAATTATTTATTTATAGTTTTAAGCACATAGAGGCAACAATGCGATATCTGTGGGGTTGGAAATAATGGGTTTTAGTCTACTTTTATGCCTTTCAGGATATTATATTATTATGGTAATAATGACGAATTTTTCCTGAAAATCTTTTATTCATGCGTAATAATTTGGCAATTAATTTTTATATGAAAATTAATACTGATAGTATTTTAATCAAATTAAAAATTCAAAAGAATTAAAAATAAATTATTTCATAAACATCTTGTATTGCAATTGTCAAACTTATAGGAATGGCAGAATAATGACTTAACAGTTATGTTAATTATGTCTGTGATGATTATATCATTCATCCTTTCTATTTTTATCTACTATTATGTAGGTCAACGATTGACAGATCAGGTAGCAAGTGTTCATATTTATTTGCTGTAAATTAGGCATTGTTTTCATAAACATTATTTATAAAATATACATCTTACTTAATTATAACAGAGCATCAAGGTTGGATTAATAACGTCCACGACAAACTGGTATCATTTTCAGTATCAAAACAGCCCGTTCTTTAATACTGATAATGGCAGTTTCCAATATTCCGGCAAAAATTTCGGCAGGCAAAATGATAGACATATCTCTACCTACTTTCAGTAACGTAAGTATGGAAGTTTGTTTTATTTTATTTGCAAGCAGTGAATTGTTTGCCTGTTTCATTATTTCACAAATTGTTAAAACATAGATTCCATACTTTAATATTCTCCTAAAATTTGCTTAATTTTGATCAAATAATTATTATAACAGTACAATTCTCGATATTAATCTGTAATTGACTATCTTTGAAACGATTAACAAGATAAAGGATCAATCTTCTTATTAATCCTAATGTTCTCCTTTCTACTTATAATAACTATCATAACAAATTAACTAACTTTTCGACAAATTTTACATTCACTTAAGATTTCTAATTTTTTATTAACTCTTATTAACAAAATTACACGTATGGTTCGTAATTTTGAAAATCAGATACATCAAGATGTTAAACTTGACTTAATTAAAAATTCGTGTAGTTTTGTTGATTCAATATAACCCTCGATCTACAACCCATATAAAGTAAGACCTAATATAAAGTAGACATTGGTACTTTTGTTAAAGGCCGTCTCGTATGAATCGATCCTTTTCCATAATTATCTTCTGTTCGACAAAAAATTGTGCGCACGCAATCGTTCGTTCCAAATTTTAAATTGCGCTGTGACAGAACCTCTATGATAACGATGATGATTCACGCAGACTTGAGAATGTGCATAAAACAAATCAGGTTTTGTTGTACTTTCGTCTGTTAGTTGTGAATGTATATATTTATTATATATATATATACTAATACATATATACTTTATTATATATATACTAATACTAATATATATATAAATAATCACAAATTCTATATTTTTACATCAAATATTTTCACATCAGATAAGAGAAATATGTTGTTTCAAAGTTGTTGGGAATACTTTAATATGTTTTTTAGGATATTACGTGGTAATGGTAAGCAACAGCATTTTCATTTATTAACATCTTATATTCATCTTCAATTGAATATACAAATCTTTCGTGCTCATTGCTTTTAGTTTTTAAATAATTTATGCAGAAAAATAATAATACATTTTTTAGGAAGAATCGAATGACACACTATCTTCTGTAATATATTGCTTAATGTTTGTATCTTTGATCATCAATATTTTGTATTATATTATGTTGGGAAACTTTTAATTAGTCAGTAGGGTTCCTAATAAAAATATAGAGGTATAAAAATTATTACTAATCGGAAAAGTACATAAGTATAAAATATAATGTTATAAAAAGTAATAAATAACTTGTTTAAAAGAATAATTTACTTAAGGGAAGGAGGTAAAATTTTAATAAAATATGCTAATGCTATACATGATGCACTTCGTGTAATAAAGGAGTGAAGTACGTATATTTGCCACATGGTCGATTGGTATTATTTTCACAATAAAGAAGCTCGTTATCCTAATAATCTTCTGGCTAGATATTCTACGAAACTAACGGCAGTTAAAGTGACCAACACCTTTCTTTCACCAGTTTTCCCGCCGTAAGTAATTTCTTTGTCCGCACATACTCTATACTAATATAACAAGGAAAAGTTCCTACAGGAATCACGTATTTAAATATATTATGTAAGAATTATTTCTCGATAAATATTTCATATTTAAATATAATTTTAAAGAATATTTTATTGATGAATATAATATCATTCCTCGATAATGATTTCTTTTTATAAACATACATCTTTTTTTATATTCATATCTTCCTAAACATTTATTTGTATAAACGCTTTGTGCAAATAACTTTCATTCATTTTCAGGTTGTTAGAATAGCAATGGCACATTTAAACTTGCTGCGGACACTATTTGCTTTGTATTTGAGTGAATACATCATATAATATACAAAAAAACTTGTCACACTGAGCGAGTTTATG
>NW_017259253.1:432889-438583 GCF_001594045.1 Atta colombica
CACTGAGCGAGTTTATGTAATCATTTACGAAACCTCAGAAATAATCTCTTCGTTCAATTTCGTATATAATCCTCAGATTTTTACTACCCGAAATCAGATATCTCTTTTTTCATATATATAAAATATAACTTAAGTTTTAACTATTAATAAAGTTATTAATGAAATATATAAATCGTATATGTACGAGTATACATAGAATGGTATACAGAATTTAAACACCATTTAAGTTTAGGATTACGAAAAACAAACAAATAACAGTAATCGTAAGGCATAAACTTAAACCGATTAGCCAATCAAAATATTGCTTCAGATCTACGTAATTTAACAGATATGTAAGATAAATTTCATTTCCTGTTGAAAAGAGAGAGAGAGAGAGAGAGAGAGAGAGAGAGAGAGAGAGAGAAAGAAAAAGAGAGTGTGAGAGAAATTTTGTTTGTAGAGTCGCCCTTTTGTATGTAGAGTCGCTCTTAGAGTCCGTATAGCGAACAAAGCACAGTTTCACTCTTTTTCTACGGAATATATTTTTCATTCTGCCACATATTGCCAAAACCAAATCACGCGTTCAAAAACGGAATGATTCTTGATCTCATCACATACTCTTCTCAGATAATCGCGCAAAGTTTTTCCATTATTCGCTTAGAAAATCTCTGCGTAGATCACTTTTTTCTTCCATGGATATACAAAGGCAAGCGCAAATCATGTCGAACTTGAAGCCTTTATCAGTACATATCAATACATATCACTTGCTACTGCGATAATCGATGATCTATCTCAATATCTTGATGTTCGCAAGAGGTCTGGAACGTACAATTAAAATTATAAAAATCTTCGAATCAATTGCAACTATATGTCTGGATCAAAAATAATCGATGAAAATAATCGATATGTGGTAGCTACACATTCCTCGATTGAAATGTTTAGTATAGAATGCTGAATGTAATCTACTACATATTGCTGGTTTTACCCCTAATTCCTAAGTGGCATATACATCGTCCTAGAGATCAAGGATTTCCACAATCAATTGAAGCTCTGTAACATTCTTACATTCTTCTTCGTGATCATACTGCGCTTTGCTTTTGCGCGAAAATGACATTCGCAAATGTGTTGATTATATTAAGAGTGACTGGAGATACATGGATGAGAGAAGAATCATGCTGGAGAACGCAAACTTTGGCGGTCGGCTGATGGTCATCTGCAGTATACTCATGTACGACGGTGTCACGTTCTATTTCGTGGCGGTTCTACTGATTTACGCGAAGATCAAAGAGGAGGATTTATCAATTTCACTTATTGCAGGCTGATGTTTCCATTGCCCATTGTGATTGTCGATGCTCTTTGTAGTCCAGTTAGTAACATTTTTTATTTCATCCAATTATTTGCCGACTTTATCGCCCACAACATCACAGTGGCCGCGTGTAGCTTGGCAAATCTCCTCGCAATGCATGCATGTGGACAACTGCAGGAGTTCGTGTTCTGGATAAACCATCGATAGTCGAGAGGGCAACCATGTGAGAGATTGAGAGATTAATAGAGATGAGAGATTAGCTAAGATAATACAATTATACGCATGCATATCTTGAGTAAGTATGAACTTCGAACGTATTAAAATATTGCGTATGCACTGTTTGTCAAAAGTAGAGATATAAGAAATTAAATTATGCCAATAATTAGGTAATGTACTATGCGTAAACAGAATATATCATATGTAGGTGTATGTATGTATGTGTGTGTGTGTGTGTGTGTGTGTGTGTGTGTGTGTGTGTGTGTGTATACTTATATATTTATGTAATAAGATTTGCTATAAAGTACACACTAATAATTTTTATAAAGGAGAAATGCAATTACTTGTTCTACGCGTTTTAGCTTCATATTTCTAATCGAGAAATTGTTGCATGAAATTTCTTGGATGGAAATTGTGGTCTGTACGTATGTTTTTTTGGATATTATTGCATGATAGTATATATATCCATTTAATAAAATAAGCTTAATTTAATGTAATATAATGATTCATAATATATGCTAAATGATTTATAATATAATAAATTAATAAATTCATAAATTCATTTTTATATTATTAAAGTAATAATATAATAAAGTGAATATATCGATATCAATTAATACTGTATCAAAAAATTAATCATTTTTCTTAAAAATTTTGTTTTTCTTTAAAAGTTTTTATTTTATCAATCATAATTATTATATATTATAGGAATGGGATTTTAGAAAAACCTGTGAGGGATTTAACATTTTTGATACTCCTCCACTTCATTTACGTTTGACATATTCATATTTTGTTACATAGGCAAACTTGTAATGGAACAGGTACATCTAATATTTTTCAAAACAACGTAATACAATGTGCAAATCATTCGAATGATAATATAATAACATCAAAACTTCATGTTACTCCAAATGGATGTACAGCTCATTTTGAAATTTTCCGGTCCGCTGAGTTTTATCTAATGGCCATTGTTAAATACTTCTCACTAATTTTCTACAAGAATGACATCCGCAGTGGTATATTTGGCATTCTAATGATCGGATCGTCATGATCAAAAATCAAGTTCGGTCGCGTTGAGTCTGATCTGAGCATTCTTCATATGCCGTGTTTTGCTCTGCTTTTTCGTAAAGGTAAAATTACAGAGAGTGATGGAAATCTGACGTATCGGCCTCTAGTGTAACCAGTCGCCAGTGTAATACACGATGCGCGACATAATCCTATCAGTAAAATTCTCTTTTGGATTCAGTGCCTGTCGTGTTCCACAGCACATTACTGCTGGTGCATGCAGTTTAGCTGCCGTGTTCGCGATGCATGCCTATGGCCGTCTGGAAGTCTTAATACAATGGATCGAACATTTAGTTGACGTTCGGGAAGATTTTTGCGATAACGTGACTGACAGATTGGCAATGAATGTATAGTAGATAAAGATGCAAAAGTAAGTCTTATTTATCACATATCATTCACAATTTTATATCTGTATTTATTTTATATTATTTTAATTTGTACCAAGATGATCATCTATTAAAAACACATTCGTTAAATAGAATAAAATAATTGAACTTCACATAAAGTTAATACACACATTAATGTGTTGTCTTTTTTGCTTTGTTTCTAAGTTCTTTTTTTTAATATAGCAGGTTTTATAAAAGATTTTCTAATGAAAATTTGTACCCGTTCTTTCATAGTTTCTTCGCGCGCGCGCGACTTGTGTGTGTGTGTGTGTGTGTGTGTGTGTGTGTGTGTGTGTGTGTGTGTGTGTGTGGGTGGGTGTGTGTGTTTGTGCATGTGTGTGTGTATATGCGATATAAATAACTATAATTATCTTGCAGGAAGATCATAATGTTATGTCTATGTGCTCCTATTAGACTCACATCAATTGGCTTCAATATTTATATCTTTTGTTTTTCAGTGAACAACTTTCCAGAGAGGTATCGTATTATATTAATCCACGTAACGCATTTAAAAAATAGTAAGACAGAAAATATATCGGATATTTTTTATTTTATATCTTGTAACATTTTTTACTAAAATTAGGGAGAGAAATGAGCATTAACAATATGTGGCTTGGTATTTCCGAATGCGATAGTACGAGCACTGATATTAATTATAGCTACGTTGATTATCCCATCTAAAAGCTGATCTTCAATCTGTCCATCAGAACTTTCACTAATGTAAGTAACGGGTTTAAGTTGTAAAAAATGACGAATGAAAATATGTACTATATTTCAGATACAGATTGTTAAAGCGGCTGCGAAATATCTTAATTTTATTCGAGAAATGATTGAGTAATAACCTTTTAAAAAATGTTTGATTATATTTTTTTGCAGATGTAGAGACATTTAACGTCATGTAACAGAAATATTATTTATTAAATATTAATTATTAGTAGAAATATTAATATAAAAATAAAAGTATAAAATTAAAAAATTATATAATTCAAATTTTCTCTTACTCTTAATATATTATTTTGCGAAATATAGATTTCGATTCAAATATACTTCGCTCACACAATAATCATATCATTATATACAGATTTTAACTTATCATTTTAACTTCCTGTTTGAAATTAGAGATCACCTAAATAATCGTATAAAACTATTACAAAATATTTAATTATATTATTGTTCATCTAGAAAGAAGAACAAGTAATGCAATAGTGAGATAAACAATATACCTGACATTCTTTCAATTTCTATTTGATCTTTATTACCTTTTAATAAATTATTTGACGTCTATAATTTACTAAGAAGAGAAATTAGCATTAATATGACTTTTTACATCATACCTTTATAATCATTTATAATTGTTGTTTGAACTCTTACTTTGTTTCTTACCTTCCATGACAAAATGTTTTATTGAACACGAAATGAAGAATGTACCGTTAAAAGATCAATAGAACATCTGTAGTTTTTCTTTGTGTATTCGCTATTTTTTTCTCGATATTTTTTCGTGTGCCTTCTAAAGTCACTAGACTTCCCTTCATGATAAATGCTTCCTCGAACGTCCCCAATAATAACTTTTACAACTTTTCCGTGATTTACAAGAGGGAAAGAAAATTGTGGGTAACAATCGCTGTACCTGTCAATCCCTCACTTCTTCCGCTTTCATCGAAAACGCAAGCGCATCGCCATTTATATTTTTCACTTCATGACGGTACGTCCGATCAATTCTTCGTCGACAACGTCAAGATCAAGTAGTTTCTCAAGTTATGAACGTAAATATTCTTCATCATGATGATGTCAGACTGTGAGTGTTACGCGTGTTGTCCTAAACCTGATCGGCTTATGGCTATTGCCTGGCAATTCGTCTACTGGTAGAATTATCCAGACAAAGATGCTCAGGATTCTGTTTCAGGCCCTACTCTATTTCATTTTTGTGTCGGGCGTACTTAAGATGTTCCTCAAGGAATCAAATGCGCGTATCAAGATGATTGGTCCTATGTGCAACTGCTTCATGGCGGTACTAAAACATACATTGTTGATTTATTGAAGTGATCGAATCAAAGATTGCACATCGAGAAAGATTGGAGTAAAGTGAGCCCGATAAGAGACCGCAGAATCATGATAAGCAATTCGAAAATCGGACGCAGCCTTGCGATCATCTGCGTAGCCTTCGTATACGGTAGCGGAATTTCGTTTCGCAAATCATGCCATTATCTCGCGGAATCATCATCACGCCGCAAAATGTGACAATCAGATGGGATTTGATGGTTATTATGTATACGTCGATCCACAGAAGACGCCAGTTTACGAGATTATCTTTTCAATTCAGTTTCTCTCCCAGGGTTTCTCTCTCAGGGTTTGTGCAATATTCGGCAACCAGCGGAGCCTATAGCTTGGCAGCTCTTCTGGTGTTGCATGCCTGTGGTCAATTAAAAATTCTCATCACTAAAATGGAGGATATTACGCAGGCTAAGTATTTCTCTGATAAATATACCAGGGGGAAATTGGCAGCTGTCGTCAGATAGCATATCCAAATAAAGAGCTAACGTTATTATACCAATGATATTGTGTGCGAGAAAATTTCATAATTACTATATATTTTATAAATATAAAAAAAAAATTACTAAGAATAAGATGTTATTATTAATGCAATCTAGTTTTTTAAGCAAAGTAGAAGAAATTTTGCAATATATATGTTTGGTGGAAGTAGTCGGGCACATTCATCTTGTTTCTTCTTGGATATTATATAAT
>NW_017259253.1:439912-453467 GCF_001594045.1 Atta colombica
TTTATATTAATTAAAATAATTTTATTATGATTTTTATATTATTAATATAATTTAAATATATTTTCATATTAAAAGGAGATAATTAATAGGAACTATTTTTTTATGATCGTTTTACAGGAGTGGGAAAGTAATGATGCAGTATCTATACTAATATATGCTATGCTTTTTTTAACATTTATTTTTAACATCTTCGTACTATGTTTCGTCGGTGAGCTTCTCATGGATCAGGTTTGACCAATAATTATTAATTTATCAAATTGATAAGACTCACTAATACCTATTATATTATCATATTATAGAGCACGAAAATGTATATCACTTTTTGTACTTTCGATTGGTATCGAATTCCACACAAAACTGCTCGCGGTCTTGTTTTGATAATCGCGATGTCTAGCATTCCCATTAAAATCACTGCGGGAAAGTTTATGAATCTATCTCTAAATAGTTTCAGTGCTGTAAGTGCACTTTAAATATTTTGTTAGCTATGGTTTTCTAATTACTATAAACTGTAAATCGTTGAAAATATAATTACATATTTTTTTAGACTATGGGAACATCCGTGGCATATCTAAATATATTACACAACTAATATGTAAAACAGCAGTTCATTAGATAAAAGAATTAAGTTTTATATGTAAAAAAAATTAGGTTTGAAATCTACAGATTTCAGTTAAATGTAAATAGCATCATTAGTATCATAAATTAACACAAGCATGAATTTTCTGAATCCTTGTCATTATATTCCTCTTTATAATCTTTATACATTTACATATATACACTTTTGTATTTACGTTTATTTATTACATTGCGTTTACAACTTATAAAACATTCTTTTATATCAATGGATTCTATACTGTGAAGGTAATGTATGTATACAATAGTATTATAATATTTTTTTGTACTTACATGACGTTCTGTGGACGTACACAGTAACATGCAACACATAAAAAGATACTTGACCTTACCCTTTCACATTCGTAAACTTAAATTTTGCAATGTCATGCGTCACATGGTTCTCTCTCTTCTTTTCTTTATCCGTCAATATTGTGTTTATTCGATAATTTCGTCAACCCCTTTCGTGTCACCCCGTCATTATGCGCAGATGTTTGCACGCAAGCGCGCTTTACACTTTCTGCTCTTACCACAAAAAGAGAGACTACCTCTCAACACAACTGTCCAGTTATGTTATAACGTTTAATCTTGCCTAACCATCTGCCACTTGTAAACTCCGAAACGAATTAACGGATATTCTTAAATTCTGAAAAGTAATATAAACTCAAAAATTTGCGGTCGAGAAATCAATTACATGTGAAAAAAAAGAAGTATTGAGTGAAGCTAATAATGAAAAGCTCATTAACGACGAGCAAATACGATAACGATTTTAGTTACGCCGTACAAGTTACTCGCATTATTCTGCGAGCAATCGGTGCGTGGCCGAATCCTAATTATGCTTCCAGCATGGAAAGAATTGCGACCCGTTTTCAAAACATCATTTGCCATTTTTTATTCGGGTTCATTATTATGCCGAGTCTTCTACGAGTATTTCTAAAGGAACACGAATTCAAACGTAGAGTTAGACTGCTTGCGCCGATTGTGAACTGTTCGATGGGTTGGATGAAATATTTCCTGATCCTGAACCACGCAAAGGAAATTCAATCTTGCCTGAATCGGGCGCATCAGGATTGGAGCAATACAGTTGATGGAAGCGATCGGAAAGCGATGCTGTCCACAGCGAGAGTAGGCCGAAAGTTTGCAATTTTTTCTGCCATCTTCATGTATACCGGCGGAGTAGGTTATCGAATACTCATACCACTTTCGAAGGGTCGTATGCTCACACCAGAGAACATCACGGTGAGAGCGCTGGCATTGCCGAGTTACTTCATTAAGTTCGATGGACAAGTGTCACCAGCATACGAGATCGTCTTTACTCTGCAAGCTTTCGCAGGAGTACTTACCTATTCAACAAGAATCGGTGCGGCAGGCTTGGCCGCATTTTTCATCATGCATGTTTGTGGGCAGTTAAGAATTATAATGGGCAAACTGCAGAATCTCAACAACATATCGAATTCTAACGATCGAGCTGTCGCGATGTTATTGGCTGATATCGTACAGCATCAAATAAAAGTGAAAAGGTGAGTCTACAAAAATATGTGAAAAGAGTAAGTGTTATCTAGATGCCTTATTTTGCCTTATTTAAATAAATAATTATTTTGTTAAACAAATTATAGTTTATGTAAATAATCAAATTAGCATATTATTGTGTTGTGTATTATTTTTTTCTTTTATATTAGAAAAAGAAATATCAAGATATTTAAATTTAAATTATAAAAACTAAATTAATACGTTGTAATTATTTCTGTTTTTAAACTATGATTTTATTTAAGTTAATTGATTAAATCATGATTTTATTAAGTATTAATATTTTAATATATTAAATATATTGAAATATAATATTAAATATATTAAATTATTTATTTAATTTTTTTATTTTAATTTATTAAATATATTTTATTATAGTGTAATATTTTAAATACAAAATTGAATAAATTGTTAAATAGACGTTCATAAATAAAAAATTATTAAACAGACAAATCGTTCATTTACAGTTTTCTAACACAAGTTGAGGCAACTATGCGATATGTATGGTTAGTGGAAATAATGGGGTCTAGTTTACTCTTATGCCTTTCAGGGTATTATATTATTATGGTAATAACGACAAACTTTTTCTGAAAAGAATTTTTATTTCTGCGTAATAATTTGACAATTAATTTTTACATGAAAATTAAAAACTGATAATATTTAAATCATAAATTCAAAAGAATTAAAAATAAATTATTTTATAAACTTGTATTGCAATTGTTAATCTCATAGGAATGGCAGAATAATGATTCAACAGCTATGTTAACTATGTCTGTGATGCTTACATCTTTCATCTTTTCTATTTATACCTATTGTTATGTAGGTCAACGATTAACAGATCAGGTAGCAAATGTTCACATTTATTTGCTATAAGTTAGGGATTAGCATTTTCATAAACATTCTTTATAAAATATACTTACTTAATTATAACAGAGCATCAAGGTTGGATTAATGACATCCACGACAAATTGGTATCATCTTCAATACAAAAGAGCCCGTTCTTTAATATTGATAATGGCAGTTTCCAATATTCCGGCAAAAATTTCGGCAGGCAGAATGATAGACATATCTCTACCTACTTTCAGTAACGTAAGTATGGAAGCTTATTTAATTTTATTTGCAAGCAGTGAATTGTGTGCCTGTTCCATTATTTCACAGATCATTAGAACATCGATGGCGTATTTTAATATGCTCCTAAAATTTGCGTAATTTTGATGAAATAATTATCATAATAGTACTCCATATTAATCTGTAATTAACGCTATCTTTGAAACCAATATCAAGATGAAGGATTATCGTCTTATTATAATTCTATATATAACTAAAAATCGTAAAAAATCGTAAAAAATCATACAAGATCAACAACTTTTCGACATATTTTACATTCACTTAAGATTTCTAATTTTTTAATTAACTTTTATTAACAAAATTATACGTATGGTTTCTAATTTTGAAAATCAAGTACTTCAAAATGTTAAACTTGACTTAATTAATAATTCGCGTAATCCCATTGATTCAATATATCCCTCGATCTATGACCCATAACTTGAACACAAGGTAGACATTTATATTTTTGCTAAAGGCCGTCTCGTGTGAATCGATACTATTCCATAATTATCTTCTGTCGACAAAAAATTGCGCGCACGCAACCGTTCTTTCCAAACTTTAACTGCGCCATGACAGAACTACTGTGCTAACGGCGGTAATTCTCGCAGACACGAGAACGTGCATAATACAAATCAAGTTTTGTTATACTTTCGTCTATTAGTTGTGATTGTATATCCGTTTCAACAACGTAAGAAAAAGAAGAAGAAGAATGGATTTTCTTTGGTTCATCCATATGCTCTTATCGAACTGATGGATTTACGGAATTTTAATTACGAAGATGATATTAGATACAGCGTGCATTTGCACAAATTACGATTACGAGATCGTATTTTCGACGCATTTGGTAACTAGCATCATAATACACATTATATCAATCAGCTTTTGCGGCATCACGGCGTTATTCTTCATGGTTGGAGGATAATTCAAAATGTTGATCGTCTGGCTGGAAAACTTATATATGAAAACCAATGATCGAAACGCGCCATTGCTCTAAAATTGACAGTGATTGTCGTGCATTACACAAGAATACTTAAATAAATAGCTAAATTATTTATTACTCTTTCATTTCTAAATTTCTTTTTAGATTTACAATTTGTCTCGAAATATGAAAATTTTACATTGAAATACTATGAATTTTGTTTGTGTGCTTTTTGGAATCAACTCTCTGTTTATTGCAAATTAAATATAAAAAACTCTGACAAAATTTAATCCTTGAATTATTTGGTAGCCTTATACAGTTAAAGATTTTTATTAAATATTTTAAATTTAAGAAGTCTAATATACATTTTCACATCAGACATGAGAAATATATTGTTTCAAAGTTGTTGGAAAAACTTTAATACTTGAATAGTCTTTTAGGATATTACATGATAATGATACGCAACAGCAGTGCATTTGCATTTTACACCTTATATTTATCTTCAATATAATATAAAAATCATTCGTATTCATTGCTTTTAGTTTTTAAATAGTAATTTATTCAGAGAAATAATAATAATAACACATTTTATAGGAAGAATCGAATGACACACTATCTTCTGTAATATATTGCATAATGCTTGTATTTTTTATCATTAATATTTTGTTATTATGTTATATTGGGAAACATTTAATTAGTCAGTAGGGTTCATAATAAAAATATAGAGGTATAAAAATTATTATTAATCGGAAAAGTACATAAGTATAAAATATAATATTATAAAAAGTAATAAATAACTTGTTTAAAAGAACAATTTACTTAAGGGAAAGAGTAAAATTTTAATAAAATATGCTAATGCTATACATGATGCACTTCATATAATAGAGGAGTGAAGTACGTATATTTGCCACATGGTCGATTGGTATTATTTTCACAATAAAGAAGCTCGTTATCCTAATAATCTTCTGGCTAGATATTCTACGAAACTAACGGCAGTTAAAGTGACCAACATTTCATTCACCAGTTTTTCCGCCGTAAGTAATTTCTTTGTCCGCACATACACTATACTAATATAGTAAGGAAAAGTTCCTACAGAAATCAGGTATTTAAATATATTATGTAAGAATTATTTCTCGATAAATATTTCATATTTAAATATAATTTTAAAGAATATTTTATTGATGAATATAGTATCATTCCCCTATAATGATTTCTTTTTATAACATACATCTTTTTTTACATTCATATCTTTCTAAACATTTATTTGAATAAACACTTTGTGCAAATAACATTCATTCATTTTCAGGTTGTTGAAAACAGCGATGGCCCATTTAAACTTGCTGCGGACACTATTTGCTTTGTATTTGAGTGAATACATCATATAATATACAAAAAAACTTATCATACTGAGCGAGTTTATGTAATCTTTTACGAAACCTCAGAAATAATCTTTTCGTTCAATTTCGTATATAATCCTCAGATTTTTACTACCCGAAATTAGATATCTCTTTTTTCATGTATATAAAATATAACTTAAGTTTTCACTATTAATAAAGTTATTAATAAAATATATAAATCGAATATGTACGTGTATACATATAATGGTATACAGAATTTAAACACCATCGTTTAGGATTACGGAAAACAAAATTCTATAACAGTCGTAAGGCATAAACTTAAACCGATGAGCCAATCAAAATATTGCTTCAGATCTATGTAATTTAACAGAAATAGAAATAGAAATAGCAAATTTATCTGTAAGCTAAATTTAATTTCCTGTTGAAGAGAGAGAGAGAGAGAGAGAGAGAGAGAGAGAGAGAGAGAAAAAGAGAGTGAGAGAAATTTTGTATGTAGAGTCGCCCTTTTGTATGTAGAGTCGCCCTTAGAGTCCGTATAGCAAACAAAGCACAGTTTCACTCTCTTTCTACGGAATATATTTTTCTTTCTGCCACATATTGCCAAAACCAAATCACGCGTTCAGAAACGGAATGATTCTTGATTTCACCACGTACTCTTCTCAAATAATCGCGCAAAGTTTTCTGTTATTCGCTTAGAAAATCTCTGCGTAGATCCCTTTTTTCTTCCATGGATATACAAAGGCAAGCGCAAATCATGTCGAACTTGAAGCCTTTATCAGTACAGATCAATCACTTGCTACTGCGATAATGGATGAGCTATCTCAATATCTTGATGTTCGCAAAAGGTCTGGAACGTACAATTAAAATTATAAAAATGATCTTCGAATCAATTGCAACTAAATGTCTGGATCAAAAATAATCGATGAAAATAATCGATATGTGGTAGCTGACACATTCCTCGATTGAAATGTTTAGTATAGAATGCTGAATGTAATCTACTACAAATTGCTGGTTATACCCCTAATTCCTAAGTAGCATATACATCGTCCTAGAGATCAAGGATTTCTACAATCAATTGAAGCTCTGTAACATTCTTACATTCTTCTTCGTGGTCATACTGTGCTTTGCTTTTGCGCGAAAATGACATTCGCAAATATGTTGATTATATTAAGAGTGACTGGAGATACATGGATGAGAGAAGAATCATGCTGGAGAACGCAAACTTTGGCGGTCGGCTGATAGTCATCTGCAGTATATTCATGTACGACGGTGTCATGTTCTATTTCGTGGCGGTTCCACTGATTTACGCGAAGATCAAAGAGGAGGATTTATCAATTTCACTTATTGCAGGCTGATGTTTCCATTGCCCATTGTGATTGTCGATGATCTTTGTAGTCCAGTTAATAACATTTTATATTTCATCATCCAATTATTTACCGACTTAATCGCCCACAACATCACAGTGGCCGCGTGTAGCTTGGCAAATCTCCGCGCAATGCATGCATGTGGACAACTGCAGGAGTTCGTGTTCTGGATAAACCATCGATAGTCGAGAGGGCAATCATGTGAGAGATTGAGAGATTAATAGAGATGAGAGATTAGCTAAGATAATACAATTATGCATGCATATCTTGAGTAAGTATGAACTTCGAACGTATTAAAATATTGCGTATGCACTGTTTGTCAAAAATAGAGATATAAGAAATTAAAATATGCCAATAATTAGGTAATGTACTATGCATAAACAGAATATACCATATGTAGGTGTATGTATGTATATGTATATATGTGTGTGTGTGTGTGTGTGTGTGTGTGTGTGTGTGTGTGAGTGTGCGTGTGTGTGTGTATACTTATATATTTATCTAATAAGATTTGCTATAAAATACACACTAATAATTTTTATAAAGGAGAAATGCAATTACTTGTTCTACGCGTTTTTAGCTTCATATTTCTAATCGAGGAATTGTTGCATGAAATTTCTTGGATGGAAATTGTGGTCTGTACGTATGTTTTTTTGGATATTATTGCATGATAGTATATATATCCATTTAATAAAATAAGCTTAATTTAATGTAATATAATGATTCATAATATATGCTAAATGATTTATAATATAATAAATTAATAAATTCATAAATTCATTTTTATATTATTAAAGTAATAATATAATAAAGTGAATATATCGATATCAATTAATACTGTATCAAAAAATTAATCATTTTTCTTAAAAATTTCGTTTTTCTTTAAAAGTTTTTATTTTATCAATCATAATTAATATATATTATAAGAATGGGATTTTAGAAAAACCTGTGAGGGATTTAACATACTTGATACTCCTTCACTTCGTTTACGTTTGACATATTCATATTTTGTTACATAGGCAAACTTGTAATGGAACAGGTACATCTAATATTTTTCAAAACAACGTAATACAATGTGCAAATCATTCGAACAATAATATAATAACATCAAAAGCAAACTTCATGTTACTCCAAATGGATGTATAGCTCATTTTGAAATTTTCCGGTCCGCTGAGTTTTATCTAATGGCCATTGTTAAATACTTCTCACTAATTTTCTACAAGAATGACATCCGCAGTGGTATATTTGGCATTCTAATGATCGGATCGTCATAATCAGAAATCAAGTTCGGTCGCGTTAAGTCGATCTGAGCATTCTTCATATGCCGTGTTTTGCTCTGCTTTTTCGTAAAGATTACAGAGAGTGATGGAAATCTGACGTATCGGCCTCTAGTGTAACCAGTCGCCAGTGTAATACTCGACGCGCGACATAATCCTATCAGTGAGATTCTCTTTTGGATTCAGTGCCTGTCGGGTTCCACACATTACTGCTGGTGCATGTAGTTTATCTGCCGATGCATGCCTATGGTCGTCTGGAAGTCTTAATACAATGGATCGAACATTTAGTTGACGGTCGGGAAGATTTTTGCGATAACGTGATTGACAGATTGGCAATGAATGTATAGTAGCATGTTCTAATCTTACAGTGAGTTACTCTCTGACATGAATTATTAATGTTTCTTGAAATTCTCATTAAAATATCAGTAAAAATAAATTAAAGTGCTTGTCACACATATGTTAAACGCTCCAATTAATTTCTAATCATTTACAAACAAGTAACGAAATCGCGTCTCTCATGTTTGCCCATTTGATACCATCTACAAGGTATATGTACTATCAAGTATATACTTTATTACTTGATAAGTAAATAATTTTTTTCAATATATATACGTTATTATTTGATTTTTATCCTGCATCATCATATTTTTGCAAGACCGAGTTTACGAAAGAAGAAGAATTGGAGTTACATACATAATAACTTTTCTGATTATTATAGTTAAGAAAGGTTAGCGATAAAAAGTATAATTTAAAGGAAACAATTTTCCTCAACTCTTAGGACTTCTAAACTTTATTCATTTCGTGCTTACTCGGGAATTCCGAGCATGTCCTTTACCTTTTTGTGAGCTGTTGTTCAGATCGTCAATTACCCTCTGAAAGGTAGCTCGCTGTGATCAGTAATGAAAGAAGACCCTTGTGATCGTTTCCCCGCATTTTTACTGCATTCTGTGCGACACAAAGTTATAAAGTCGCAAAATCTCTTATAAAAATACACAATATGATCATATTAGAAATATATCCAAATGAAAATTACGTGAACGACTTAAAATACATTATACAATACATTATTTGCCGTCTATTAGGTATTTGCCCAGAAACTGAATCTTCGTTTCTTGAACATTTAAAGAGAATCTTGCTGATATCAGCAGCTATTTTCTCCTCGATTGTGAATCCTGACAATTTGTACATAGTATTTGTAGAAAAACGAACTCGCATCAGATTGAAACTTATTTCATCTGTTCACGATACTGGAGTTCCTCAAGTACAGCAGTTTGGTGTTTAATAAAAATCAAGTAAGAAACAGTCTAGCGCCAATTAGCGCGAAGGACGATTGGCGACATGTCACAAGTATCAGTACTCGTAATTCCTTGATTCATAAAGTCATGACTACAAGACATTTGCTCATTCTGTGCGGCATATCCAGCTTATATTTTCCTACAATCGTGCCGTTAAGCAAGGGAAGAACCATCACCAATCGGAACATCACTGTCAGGCATTTGCCATGTCCGAGTTTTGTTCTATTTAACGGGCAAATCAGTCTAGCATACGAAATCATGTTCTTTATACAGTTCTTCTCCGAATTCATCAAGTATACGGCCATCACGGTGATTTGTAGCCTTCTCTTCGTTATGCATACATGTGGACAGCATGAGATACATTAATGACATTAATAACTGATCTCGATAATTAATAAATAGCCCTAAATGAAAGGGAGGAAAAAAATTTGGATAAATAGCTGGTCTTTACCATAGAACATCAGATAAAGATGCAAAAGTAAGTCTTATTTATCTCATATCATTCACAATTTTATATCTGTATTTATTTTATATTCTTTTTATTTGTACCAAGATGATCATCTATTAAATAAAACACATTCGTTAAATAGATTAAAATAATTGAATTTCACATAAAGTTAATACACATTAATGTGTTGTGTCGTTTTTTGCTTTGTTTTTAAGTTCTTTTTTTTAATATAGCAGATTAAAAGATTTTCTAATGAAAATTTGTACGCGTCCTTTCATAGTTATTCGCGCGCGCGCGAAGTGTGTGTGTGTGTGTGTGTGTGTGTGTGTGTGTGTGTGTATATGCGAGGTAAATAAATATAATTATCTTGCAGGAAGATCATAATGTTATATCTATGTGCTCCTATCTCATTTGGCTCATATCAATTGGCTTCATTTATTCATTGGCAACATTTATATCTTTTGTTTTTCAGTGAACAACTTTCCAGAGAGGTATCGTATTATATAAATCCATGCATTTAAAAAATAGTAAGACAGAAAATATATCGGATATTTTTTATTTTATATCTTGTAACATTTTTTACTAAAATTTGGGAGAGAAATTAGCATTAACAATATGTATATTGGCTTGGTACTGTCTTCCGAATGCGATAGCACGAGCATTGATATTAATTATAGCTACGTTGATTGTCCCATCTAAAAGCCGATCTTCGATCTGTCCATCAGAACTTTCACTGATGTAAGTAACAAGTTTAAGTTGTAAAAAATGATGAATGAAAATATGTACTATATTTCAGGTTGTTAATACGGCTGCGAAATATCTTAATTTTATTCGAAAAATGATTGAGTAACCTTTTAAAAAAAGTTCGATTATATTTTTTTGCAGATGTAGAGACATATAACGTCATGTAAAAGAAATATTAATTGTTAGTAGAAATATTAATATAAAGATAAAAGTATAAAATTAAAAAATTAAATTATACAAATTTTCTCTTATTCTTAATATGTTATTTTGCGAAATATAGATTTCGATTCAAATATACTTCGCTCATACAATAATGTATCATATCATTACGTATAGATTTATTATTTTAACTTCCTGTTTGAGTTAGAAATCACTTATAAAAAACTATAACAAAATTTTTATTTAATTATCTTATTGTTCATCTATAAAAAAGAACAAATAATGCAATAGTGAGTTAAACAATATACCAGACATTTCTTTCAATTTCTATTTTATCTTCTTTATTACTTATTAATAAACTATTTGACATCTATAATTTATTAAAAAGAAAAATTAGCATTAATATGATTTAATATGATTAGCATTAATATGATCTTTCACAATGTATTTTTATAATCATTTATAATTGTTATTTGAACTCTTACTTTGTTTCTTACTTTTTATGACAAAATATTTTATTGAACACGAAATGATGAATGTACCGTTAAAAGATCAATAGAACATCTGTCATTTTTCTTTGTGTGTTCGCTATTTTTATCTCGATATTTTCTCGTGTGCCTTCTGAAGTCACTAGATTTCCCTTCATGATAAATGATTCCTCGAACGTCCCCAACAATAACTTTTATAACTTTTCCGTGATTTACAAGAGGGAAAAAGATTGTGGGTAACAATCGCTGTACCTGTCAATCCCTTACTTCTTCCGCTCTCATCGAAGACGCAAGCGCATCGCCATTTGCATTTTTCACTTCATGACGATACGTCCGATCAGTTCTCCGTCGACAACGTCAAGATCAAGTAGATTCTCAAGTTATGAATGTGAATATCTTTCATCATGATGATGTCAAACGCACTGTGAGTGTTACGCGTAGTGTCCTAAACCTGATTGGCGTATGGCCGTTGCCTGACAATTCGTCTACTCTCAGAATTATCCAGACAAAGATGATCAGGATTCTTTCTCAGGCCCTACTCTACTTCATTATTGTGCCGAGTGTACTTAAGATGTTTCTCAAGGAATCAAATGCGCGTCGGCGCATGAAGATGATTGGTCCAATATGCAGCTGCTCGATGGCGGTGCTAAAACATACATTGTTAATTTATCGAAATGATCAAATCAAAGATTGCATCGAGCACATCGAGAAAGACTGGAGCAAAGCGAGTCTGATAGGAGATCGCAAAATCATGATAAACAATTCGAAAATCGGACGCAGCCTTGCGATCATCTGCGTAGCCTTCGTATACGGTAGCGGATTTTCGTTTCGCACAATCATGCCATTATCTCGCGGAGTCATCGTCACACCGCAAAACGTGACAATCAGACCGATGGGATTCGATGGTTATTATGTATTCGTCGATTCACAGAAGACGCCAGCTTACGAGATTATCTTTTCACTCCAGTTTCTCTCCGGATTTGTGCACTCGGCAACCAGCGGAGCCTATAGTTTGGCAATTCTTCTGGTGTTGCATGCCTGTGGTCAATTAAAAATTCTCATGACTAGAATGGAAGATCTCACGGAGGCTAAGTACTTCTCTGATAAATATGCCAACGAGAAATTGGCAGCTGTCGTGAAACAGCATATCAGAATAAAGAGGTAATGCTGTTACACCAATGATGTTATGTGCGAGAAAATGCCATAATTATTATTTTATAAATATAAAAAACATTAATAAGAATAAGATATTATTATTAATGCCATTTAGTTTTCTAAGCAAGGTAGAAGAAATTTTGCAATATATATGTTTGGTGGAAGTAGTCGGGTGCACGTTCATTTTGTGTCTTCTTGGATATTATATAATAATGGTACACAAAAAATTATAAGTTTAATATAATTAAATTATATATTTTTTTTTATATTAATTAATATAATTTTACTAGAATTTTTATATTATTAATATAATTTAAATATATTTTTATATTAAAAGAGATAATTAATAGGAACTATTTTTTTATGATCGTTTTACAGGAGTGGGAAAGTAATGATGCAGTATCTATACTAATATATGCTATGCTTTTTTTAACATTTATTTTTAACATCTTCGTACTATGTTTCGTCGGTGAGATTCTCATGGATCAGGTTTGACCAATAATTGTTAATTTATCAAATTTGATAAGACTTATTGATACCTATTATATTATCGTATTATAGAGCACGAAGATGTATATCACTTTTTGTACTTTCGATTGGTATCGAATTCCACACAAAACTGCTCGCGGTCTCGTTTTGATAATCTCGATGTCTAGCATTCCCAGTAAAATCACTGCGGGAAAGTTTATGGATCTATCTTTAAATAGTTTCAGTGCTGTAAGTGTACTTTAAATATTTTGTTAGTATGCTATGGTTTTCTAATTACTATAAACAATATACCATCAGATATGTAATTACCATTAGATATGTAATTACATATTTTTTTAGATTATGCGAACATCTGTGGCGTATCTGAATATATTACGCACAATCAGTATTTAAAATAGTTTATTCGATAAAAAAATTAAATTTCATATGTAAAAAAATTTAGGTTTGAAATCTATTGAGCTAAATGTAAAAAAACAGCATCATTAGTATCATAAATTAAATAATGAAAACATGAATTTTCTGAATCATTTTTATATTCCTCTGTGTTGAAAGCTGAATGTACAATCTTTACACATTTTCATATATATATATATACTTACATATATATATACATATA
>NW_017259253.1:454201-464269 GCF_001594045.1 Atta colombica
TATATATATATATATATTTTTCTATTTATGTTGTTATTACATCGCGTTTACAACTTATTAAACATACTTTTATATCAACGGATTCTTTACTATGAGGGTAATGTATGTATAGAATAGTTACAATATTAATTTGTACTTGCATGACATTCTATTGACATACACAGTCATATGCAGCACATAAAACAACACTTGACCTTATTCTTTAACATTCGTGAGTTTGAATGTTACAATGTCATGCGTCGAATGGCCAACCTCTCTTTACCCATCAATATTGCGTGTATTCGATAATTTAGTCAATCCCTTTCGTGTAATCCCATTATTATCCGCAGACGTTTAATGCACGCAAGCGCGCTTTACACTTTCTGCTCTTACCACAGAAAGAGAGACTACCTATCTGTCCAGTTATGTTATAACATTTAGTCTCCCCTAACCATCTGTCACTTGTAAACTCCGAAACGCTACAAAATTAACGAAAATTCTTAGTGTCAGAAGGGTAACAATACAAATAAATTCAAAATTTGCGGTCGAGAATTCAATTAATCATGAAAAAAAAAAAGAAAAAGTATTGATTGAAGCTAATAAAAGCTCATCAACTATGAGCAAACACGATAACGATTTCAATTACTCCGTACAAGTGACTCGTATTATTTTGCGATCAATCGGCGCGAGTCCGAATCCAAATTATGTCTCCAATATGGAAAGAATATTCGTTTATGATACTCGTTTCCAAAATGTCATTTGTCATTTTTTATTCGGATTTATCATTGTGCCGAGTCTTCTATAAGTATTTCTAAAGGAACACGAATTCAAACGTAGAATCAGACAGCTTGCGCCGATTGTGAATGCTTCGATGAGTTGGATAAAGTATTTCATGATACTTAACCACGCAAAGAAGATTCAATCCAGGATTGGAGCAATACGATCAATGGAAGCGATGCTGTTTACAGCGAGAGTAGGCCGTAAGTTGCAATTTTTTCTACATGTATACTGGCGGACTATATTACCGAATACTCATGCTAATTTTGAAGGGTCATATACTCAGCCCGGAAAACATCACGGTAAGAGCGCTGGCATTGCTGAGTTACTTCATTAAGTTCGATGAACAAGAGTCACCAGCGTACGAGATCATTTTTACTCTGCAAACCTTCGCAGGAATAATTACTTATTCGACAAGAGTGAATGCGGCCGCATTTTTCGTCATGTTTGTGGACAATTAAGAATTATAATGAGCAAACTGCAGAATTTCAACAACATATCGAATTCTAACGAGCTGTAGCAATATTACTGGCTAATACTGCAAATAAAAATGAAGAGGAGAGTACAAAAATATGTGAAAAGGGGAAGTATCTAAACGCATTATTTTTATTAAATAAATAATTACAAATTGTAGTTGATGTAGATAATCAAATTAGCATACCATTATTGTATTTCTTTCATATTATGTCTATATTAGAAAAAAAATATCATGATGTTTAAATTAAAATTACAAAAATTGAACTAATACATTGTAATTATTATAGTTATTAAACAAACATTAAGCTGATTTTATTTGAGTATTAATTTTTAATATATTAAACATATTATATTATTTATTAAATATATTTTATTAAGGTTTAATATTTTAAATATAAAATTGAATAAATTATTAAATAGACGTTCATAAATAAATAATTATTAAATAAACAAATTATTTATTTACAGTTTTAAGCATAAATAGAGGCAACTATGCGATATCTGTGTGATTAGTGGAAATAATGGGTTATAGTCTACTTTTATGCCTTTCAAGATATTATATTATTATAGTAATAATGACGAATTTTTCCTGAAAATCTTTTATTGAATAATAATTTGACAATTAATTTTTACATGAAAATTAAGACTGATAGTATTTTATTCAAATTAAAAATTCAAAAGAATTAAAAATAAATTATTTCAATAAACATCTTGTATTGCAATTGTCAATCTTATAGGAATGGCAGAATAATGACTTATGACTTAACATGACTTAACAGTTATGTTAATTATGTCTGTGATGCTTACATCTTTCATCTTTTCCATTTTTATCTATTGTTATGTAGGTCAACGATTAACAGATCAGGTAGCAAGTGTTCATATTTATTTGCTGTAAGTTAGGCATTGTTTTCATAAACATTCTTTATAAAATATACATCTTACTTAATTATAACAGAGCATCAAAGTTGGATTAATGACGTCCACGACAAACTGGTATCATTTTCAGTATCAAAACAGCCCGTTCTTTAATACTGATAATGGCAGTTTCCAATATTCCGGCAAAAATTTCGGCAGGCAAAATGATAGACATATCTCTACCTACTTTCAGTAACGTAAGTATGGAAGTTTGTTTTATTTTATTTGCAAGCAGTGAATTATTTGCCTGTTTCATTATTTCACAGATTGTCAAAACATAGATTCCGTACTTTAATATTCTCCTAAAATTTGCTTAATTTTGATGAAATAATTATTACAACAGTACAATTCTCGATATTAATCTGTAATTGACTATTTTTGAAACGATTAACAAGATAAAGGACCAATCTTCTTATTAATCCTAATGTTCTCCTTTCTACTTATAATAACTATCATAACAAATTAACCAACTTTTCGACAAATTTTACATTCACTTAAGATTTCTAATTTTTTATTAACTTTTATTAACAAAATTACACGTATGGTTCGTAATTTTGAAAATCAGATACATCAAGATGTTAAACTTGACTTAATTAAAAATTCGCGTAGTTCTGTTGATTCAATATAACCCTCGATCTACAACCCATGACCTAATATAAATTAGACATTGGTACTTTTGTTAAAGGCCGTCTCGTGTGAATCGATGCTTTTCCATAATTATCTTCTGTTAGACAAAAAATTGTGCGCACGCAATCGTTCGTTCCAAATTTTAAATTGCGCCGTGACAGAACCTCTATGATAACGATGATGATTCACGCCGACTTGAGAATGTGCATAAAACAAATCAGGTTTTGTTGTACTTTCGTCTATTAGTTGTGAATGTATATACTTATTATATATATATACTAATACATTCGTTTCATAAACAATGTAAGAAGAAGAAGAATAGAATTTCTCCGTTTTATCTATATGCATGCTCTGATCGAATGGATGGATTTACGGAATTTCAATTAGAAAAACGATGTTAGGTACACCGTGCACTTGCACAAGTTAATAATGGGAGTAATCGATGTATGGCCAAATGTGAATGAATCCGGAAAATGAACAAGACTTGTCAGAGGACCCCGATTACGAGATCGTATTTTCGACGCATTTGGTAACTTGCATCATAATACACATCATATCAATCAGCTTTTGCGGCGTTATTCATCATGCACGGTTGAGGACAATTCAAAATGTTGATGATCTGGCTGGAGAACTCGCACAAGAAAACCAATGAATGAAATGCCATTGCACTAAAATTGATAACGATTTTCGTGCATCACATAAGAATACGTAAATAAGTAGCTGAATTATTACTCATTTTCCGATTGATTCTAAATTTCTTTTTAGTTTACAATTTGTCTCGAAGTATGAAAATTTCACATTGACATACTCTTAATTTTATTTGTGATGCTTTTTGGAATCAATTCTCTATTTGTTACAAATTAAATTTAGAAAACTTTTGAGTAAATTTAATCCTTGAATTATTTGGTAGCCTTATAGAGTTAAAGATTTTTATCACATATTTTAAATTTAAAAAGTCTAATATACAATACGAAAAATTACGATGATACATGTTTGAATAGTCACAAATTCTATATTTGTACATCAAATATTTTCACATCAGATAAGAGAAATATGTTGTTTCAAAGTTATTGGGAATACTTTAATATGTTTTTTAGGATATTACGTGGTAATGGTAAGCAACAGCATTTTCATTTATTAACATCTTATATTCATCTTCAATAGAATATACAAATCTTTCGTGCTCATTGCTTTTAGTTTTTAAATAATTTATGCAGAAAAATAATAATACATTTTTTAGGAAGAATCGAATGACACACTATCTTCTGTAATATATTGCTTAATGTTTGTATCTTTGATCATCAATATTTTGTTATTATATTATGTTGGGAAACTTTTAATTAGTCAGTAGGGTTCATAATAAAAATATAGAGGTATAAAAATTATTACTAATCGGAAAAGTACATAAGTATAAAATATAATGTTATAAAAAGTAATAAATAACTTGTTTAAAAGAATAATTTACTTAAGGGAAGGAGGTAAAATTTTAATAAAATATGCTAATGCTATATATGATGCACATCGTATAATAGAGGAGTGAAGTACGTATATTTGCCACATGGTCGATTGGTATTATTTTCACAATAAAGAAGCTCGTTATCCTAATAATCTTCCGGCTAGATATTCTACGAAACTAACGGCAGTTAAAGTGACCAACACCTTTCTTTCATCAGTTTTCCCGCCGTAAATAATTTCTTTGTCCGCACATACTCTATACTAATATAACAAGGAAAAGTTCCTACAGGAATCAGGTATTTAAATATATTATGTAAGAATTATTTCTCGATAAATATTTCATATTTAAATATAATTTTAAAGAATATTTTATTGATGAATATAATATCATTCCTCGATAATGATTTCTTTTTATAAACATACATCTTTTTTTATATTCATATCTTTCTAAACATTTATTTGTATAAACGCTTTGTGCAAATAACTTTCATTCATTTTCAGGTTGTTAGAATAGCGATGGCACATTTAAACTTGCTGCGGACACTATTTGCTTTGTATTTGAGTGAATACATCATATAATATACAAAAAAACTTATCACACTGAGCGAGTTTATGTAATCATTTACGAAACCTCAGAAATAATCTCTTCGTTCAATTTCGTATATAATCCTCAGATTTTTACTACCCGAAATCAGATATCTCTTTTTTCATATATATAAAATATAACTTAAGTTTTAACTATTAATAAAGTTATTAATGAAATATATAAATCGTATATGTACGAGTATACATATAACGGTATACAGAATTTAAACACCATCGTTTAGGATTACGAAAAACAAAATTCTATAACATTAATCGTAATAAACTTAAACCGATGAGCCAATCAAAATATTGCTTCAGATCTACGTAATTTAAAAGAAATAGAAATAGCAAATTTATTTGTAAGCTAAATTTCATTTCCTGTTGAAGAGAGAGCGAGAGGGAGAAAGTGGGAGAGAAAGAGAGTGTGAGAGAAATTTTGTATGTAGAGTCGCCCTTTTGTATATAGAGTCGCCCTTAGAGTCCGTATAGCGGACAAAGCACAGTTTCACTCTTTTTCTACGGAATATATTTTTCTTTCTGCCACATATTGCCAAAACCAAATCACGCGTTCAAAAACGGAATGATTCTTGATCTCATCACATACTCTTCTCAGATAATCGCGCAAAATTTTTCCATTATTCGCTTAGAAAATCTCTGCGTAGATCCCTTTTTTCTTCCATGGATATACAAAGGCAAGCGCAAATCATGTCGAACTTGAAGCCTTTATCAGTACAGATCAATCACTTGCTACTGCGATAATGGTTGAGCTATCTCAATATCTTGATGTTCGCAAAAGGTCTGGAACGTACAATTAAAATTATAAAAATGATCTTCGAATCAATTGCAACTAAATGTCTGGATCAAAAATAATCGATGAAAATAATCGATATGTGGTAGCTGACACATTCCTCGATTGAAATGTTTAGTATAGAATGCTGAATGTAATCTACTACAAATTGCTGGTTATACCCCTAATTCCTAAGTAGCATATACATCGTCCTAGAGATCAAGGATTTCTACAATCAATTGAAGCTCTGTAACATTCTTACATTCTTCTTCGTGGTCATACTGTGCTTTGCTTTTGCGCGAAAATGACATTCGCAAATATGTTGATTATATTAAGAGTGACTGGAGATACATGGATGAGAGAAGAATCATGCTGGAGAACGCAAACTTTGGCGGTCGGCTGATAGTCATCTGCAGTATATTCATGTACGACGGTGTCATGTTCTATTTTGTGGCGGTTCCACTGATTTACGCGAAGATCAAAGAGGAGGATTTATCAATTTCACTTATTGCAGGCTGATGTTTCCATTGCCCATTGTGATTGTCGATGATCTTTGTAGTCCAGTTAATAACATTTTATATTTCATCATCCAATTATTTATCGACTTAATCGCCCACAACATCACAGTGGCCGCGTGTAGCTTGGCAAATCTCCGCGCAATGCATGCATGTGGACAACTGCAGGAGTTCGTGTTCTGGATAAACCATCGATAGCCGAGAGGGCAATCATGTGAGAGATTGAGAGATTAATAGAGATGAGAGATTAGCTAAGATAATACAATTATGCATGCATATCTTGAGTAAGTATGAACTTCGAACGTATTAAAATATTGCGTATGCACTGTTTGTCAAAAGTAGAGATATAAGAAATTAAAATATGCCAATAATTAGGTAATGTACTATGCATAAACAGAATATACCATATGTAGGTGTATGTATGTATATGTATATATGTGTGTGTGTGTGTGTGTGTGTGTGTGTGTGTGTGTGTGTGTGTGCGTGTGTGTGTGTATACTTATATATTTATCTAATAAGATTTGCTATAAAATACACACTAATAATTTTTATAAAGGAGAAATGCAATTACTTGTTCTACGCGTTTTTAGCTTCATATTTCTAATCGAGGAATTGTTGCATGAAATTTCTTGGATGGAAATTGTGGTCTGTACGTATGTTTTTTTGGATATTATTGCATGATAGTATATATATCCATTTAATAAAATAAGCTTAATTTAATGTAATATAATGATTCATAATATATGCTAAATGATTTATAATATAATAAATTAATAAATTCATAAATTCATTTTTATATTATTAAAGTAATAATATAATAAAGTGAATATATCGATATCAATTAATACTGTATCAAAAAATTAATCATTTTTCTTAAAAATTTCGTTTTTCTTTAAAAGTTTTTATTTTATCAATCATAATTAATATATATTATAAGAATGGGATTTTAGAAAAACCTGTGAGGGATTTAACATACTTGATACTCCTTCACTTCGTTTACGTTTGACATATTCATATTTTGTTACATAGGCAAACTTGTAATGGAACAGGTACATCTAATATTTTTCAAAACAACGTAATACAATGTGCAAATCATTCGAACAATAATATAATAACATCAAAAGCAAACTTCATGTTACTCCAAATGGATGTATAGCTCATTTTGAAATTTTCCGGTCCGCTGAGTTTTATCTAATGGCCATTGTTAAATACTTCTCACTAATTTTCTACAAGAATGACATCCGCAGTGGTATATTTGGCATTCTAATGATCGGATCGTCATAATCAGAAATCAAGTTCGGTCGCGTTAAGTCGATCTGAGCATTCTTCATATGCCGTGTTTTGCTCTGCTTTTTCGTAAAGATTACAGAGAGTGATGGAAATCTGACGTATCGGCCTCTAGTGTAACCAGTCGCTAGTGTAATACTCGACGCGCGACATAATCCTATCAGTGAGATTCTCTTTTGGATTCAGTGCCTGTCGCGTTCCACAGCACATTACTGCTGGTGCATGCAATTTAGCTGCCCTGTTCGCGATGCATGCCTATGGCCGTCTGGAAGTCTTAATACAATGGATCGAACATTTAGTTGACGTTCGGGAAGATTTTTGCGATAACGTGACTGACAGATTGGCAATGAATGTATAGTAGATAAAGATGCAAAAGTAAGTTTTATTTTTCTCATATCATTCACAATTTTATATCTGTATTTATTTTATATTCTTTTTATTTGTACCAAGATGATCATCTATTAAAAACACATTCGTTAAATAGAATAAAATAATTAACAATATGTATATTGGCTTGGTACTGTCTTCCGAATGCGATAGCACGAGCATTGATATTAATTATAGCTACGTTGATTGCCCCATCTAAAAGCCGATCTTCGATCTGTACATCAGAACTGATGTAAGTAACAGGTTTAAGTTGTAAAAAATGATGAATGAAAATATGTACTATATTTCAGGTTGTTAATATGGCTGCGAAATATCTTAATTTTATTCGAAAAATGATTGAGTAACCTTTTAAAAAATGTTCGATTATATTTTTTTGCAAATGTAGAGACATATAACGTCATGTAATAGAAATATTAATTGTTAGTAGAAATATTAATATAAAGATAAAATTATAAAATTAAAAAATTACATTATACAAATTTTCTCTTATTCTTAATATGTTATTTTGCGAAATATAGATTTCGATTCAAATATACTTCGCTCATACAATAATGTATCATATCATTACGTATAGATTTATGATTTTAACTTCCTGTTTGAGTTAGAAATCACTTAAATAATTGTATAAAACTATTACAAAATTTTTATTTAATTATCTTATTGTTCATCTATAAAAAAGAACAAATAATGCAATAGTTAGTTAAACGATATACCAGACATTTCTTTCAATTTCTATTTTATCTTCTTTATTACTCATTAATAAACTATTTGACGTCTATAATTTATTAAAAAGAGAAATTAGCATTAATATGATTTAATATGATTTAATATGATTAGCATTAATATGATCTTTCACAATGTATTTTTATAATCATTTATAATTGTTATTTGAACTCTTACTTTGTTTCTTACTTTTTATGACAAAATATTTTATTGAACACGAAATGATGAATGTACCGTTAAAAGATCAATAGAACATCTGTCATTTTTCTTTGTGTGTTCGCTATTTTTATCTCGATATTTTCTCGTGTGCCTTCTGAAGTCATTAGATTTCTCTTCATGATAAATGCTTCCTCGAACGTTCCCAACAATAACTTTTACAACTTTTCCGTGATTTACAAGAGGGAAAGAAGATTGTGGGTAACAATCGCTGTACCTGTCAGTCCCTCACTTCTTCCGCTCCCATCGAAGACACAAGCGCATCACCATTTACATTTTTCACTTCATGACGGTACGTCCGATCAGTTCTTCGTCGACAACGTCAAGATCAAATAGATTCTCAAGTTATGAACGTAAATATTCTTCATCATGATGATGTCAGACGCACTGTGAGTGTTACGCGTGATGTCCTAAACCTGATCAGCTTATGGCCATTGCTTGGCAATTCGTCTACTGGTAGAATTATTCAGACAAAGATACTCAAGATTCTGTTTCAGGCTCTACTCTATTTCATTTTTGTGCCGGGCATACTTAAGATGTTCCTCAAGGAATCAAATACGCATCGGCGTATCAAGATGATTGGTCCTATGTGCAACTGCTTCATGGCGGTACTAAAACATACATTGTTGATTTATCGAAATGATCAAATCAAAGATTGCATCGAGCACATCGAGAAAGACTAGAGCAAAGCGAGTCTGATAGGAGATCGCAAAATCATGATAAACAATTCGAAAATCGGACGCAGCCTTGCGATCATCTGCGTAGCCTTCGTATATGGCAGCGGATTTTCGTATCGCACAATCGTGCCATTATCTCGCGGAATCATCATCACGCCGCAAAATGTGACAATCAGACCGATGAGATTTGATGGTTATTATGTATACGTCGATCCACAGAAGACGCCAGCTTACGAGATTATCTTTTCAATCCAGTTTCTCTCCGGGTTTGTGCAATACTCGGCAACCAGCGGAGCCTATAGCTTGGCGGCTCTTCCGGTGTTGCTTGCCTGTGGTCAATTAAAAATTCTCATCACTAAAATGGAGGATATCACGCAGGCTAAGAATTTCTCTGATAAATATGCCAGGGGGAAATTGGCAGCTGTCGTCAGACAGCATATTCAAATAAAGAGGTAACGTTATTATACCAATGATATTGTGTGCGAGAAAATTTCATAATTACTATATATTTTATAAATATAAAAAAAAAATTACTAAGAATAAGATGTTATTATTAATGCAATCTAGTTTTTTAAGCAAAGTAGAAGAAATTTTGCAATATATATGTTTGGTGGAAGTAGTCGGGCACATTCATCTTGTTTCTTCTTGGATATTATATAAT
>NW_017259253.1:464369-483930 GCF_001594045.1 Atta colombica
TATTATGATTTTTATATTATTAATATAACTTAAATATATTTTTATATTAAAAAAAGTTAATAGAAACTATTATTTATATTCGTTTTACAGGAGTGGGAAAATAATGATGCAGTATCTATGCTAACATATACTACACTTCTTTTAACATTTATTTTTAATATCTTCATACTATGTTTCATTAGTGAACTTCTCACAGATCAGATATTGATCGATGATTGTTAATTTATCAGATTGGAGTAAGATTCAATGATAACTATTATGTTATTGCATTATAGAGCACAAAGATCACTTTTTACACTCGACTGGTATCGAATTCCACATAAAACTGCTCGCGGTCTTGTTTTGATAATCGCGATGTCTAGCATTCCCATTAAAATTACTGCGGGAAAATTTATGGATCTATCTCTAAATAGTTTCGGTGCTGTAAGTGCAATTCAAATATTTTCTTAAATTGCTTTGATTTTCTAATTATTGTAAACTGTAAATCGTTGAAAATATAATTACATATTTTTTTAGATTATACGAACATCCGTGGCATATCTAAATATATTACGGACAACTAATATGTAAAACAGCAGTTCATTAGATAAAAGAATTAAGTTTTATATGTAAAAAAATTAGGTTTGAAATCTACAGATTTCATTTAAATGTAATTAGCATCATTAGTATCGTAAAATTAACGCAAGCATGAATTTTCTGAATCTATTGTCATTATATTCCTCTGAAAGCGGAAGATATAATCTTTATACATTTACATATATACACTTTTGTATTTATTACATTGCGTTTACAACTTATAAAACATACTTTTATATCAATGGATTCTATACTGTGAAGGTAATGTACGTATACAATAGTATTACAATATTTTTTTGTACTTACATGACGTTCTGTGGACGTACACAGTAACATGCAGCACATAAAACGACACTTGACCTTACCCTTTCACATTCGTAAACTTAAATTTTACAATGTCATGCGTCATATGACGAATCTTCTCTTTATCCGTCAATATTGTGTTTATTCGATAATTTCGTCAACCTCTTTCGTGTAACCCCGTCATTATGCGCAGACGTCTGCACGCAAGCGCGCTTTACATTTTCTGCTCTTACCATAGAAAGGGAGACTACCTATCAACACAACTGTTCAGTTATGTTATAACGTCTCGCCTAACCATCTGTTACTTGTAAACCCTGAAACGCTACATTAACGGATATTCTTAAATTCTGAAAAGTAATAATATAAACTCAAAATTTGCGGTCGAGAAATCAATTATGGGAAATTAATGTGATATTAATGTGAAAAAAAAAGTATTGAGTGAAGCTAATAATGAAAAACTCATTAACGACGAGCAAATACGATAACGATTTCAATTACGCCGTACAAGTTACTCGCATTATTCTGCGATTAATCGGTGCATGGCCGAATCCTAATTCCAGCATGGAAAGAATTGCGACCCGTTTTCAAAACGTCATTTGCCATTTTTTATTCGGGTTCATCATTATGCCAAGTCTTCTACGAGTATTTCTAAAGGAACACGAATTCAAACGTAGAATCAGACTGCTTGCGCCGATTGTGAACTGTTCGATGGGTTGGATGAAATATTTCCTGATCCTGAACCACGCAAAGGAAATTCAATCTTGCCTGAATCGGGCGCATCAGGATTGGAGCAATACAGTTGATGGAAGCGATCGGAAAGCGATGCTGTCCACAGCGAGAGTAGGCCGAAAGTTTGCAATTTTTTCTGCCATCTTCATGTATACCGGCGGAGTAGGTTATCGAATACTCATACCACTTTCGAAGGGTCGTATGCTCACACCAGAGAACATCACGGTGAGAGCGTTGGCATTGCCGAGTTACTTCATTAAGTTCGATGGACAAGTGTCACCAGCATACGAGATCATCTTTACTCTGCAAGCTTTCGCGGGAGTACTTACCTATTCAACAGGAATCAGTGCGGCCGGCCTGGCCGCATTTTTCATCATGCATGTTTGTGGGCAGTTAAGCATTATAATGGGCAAACTGCAGAATCTCAACAACATATCGAATTCTAACGATCAAGCTGTCGCGATGTTGTTGGCTGATATCGTACAGCATCAAATAAAAGTGAAAAGGTGAGTCTACAAAAATATGTGAAAAATATTTGAAAAGAATAAGTGTTAGCTAAATGCCTTATTTTGTTAAATAAATAATTATTTTGTTAAACAAATTATAGTTGATGTAGATAATCAAATTAGCTTATATTATTGTGTTGTATTATTTTTTTCATACTTTTATATTAGAAAAAGAAATATCAAGATATTTAATTTAAAATTATAAAAACTAAATTAATACATTGTAATTATTTCTGTTTTTAAACAAACGTTAAACTATGATTTTATTTAAGTTAATTGATTAAATCATGATTTTATTAAGTATTAATATTTTAATATATTAAATATATTGAAATATAATATTAAATATATTAAATTATTTATTTAATTTTTTTATTTTAATTTATTAAATATATTTTATTATAGTGTAATATTTTAAATACAAAATTGAATAAATTGTTAAATAGACGTTCATAAATAAAAAATTATTAAACAGACAAATCGTTCATTTACAGTTTTCTAACACAAGTTGAGGCAACTATGCGATATGTATGGTTAGTGGAAATAATGGGTTCTACTCTACTCTTATGCCTTTCAGGGTATTATATTATTATGGTAATAACGACAAATTTTTTCTGAAAAGAATTTTTATTTATGTATAATAATTTGACAATTAATTTTTATATGAAAATTAAAAACTGATAATATTTAAATCATAAGTTCAAAAGAATTAAAAATAAATTATTTTATAAACTTGTATTGCAAATGTTAATCTCAAAGGAATGGCAGAATAATGATTCAACAGCTATGTTAACTAACTCTGTGATGCTTACATCTTTCATCTTTTCCATTTTTACCTACTGTTATGTAGGTCAACGATTAACAGATCAGGTAGCAAGTGTTCATATTTATTTGCTGTAAGTTAGACATTGTTTTCATAAACATTCTTTATAAAATATACATTTATTTAATTATAACAGAGCATCAAGGTTGGATTAATGACGTCCACGACAAAGTGGTATCATTTTCAGTACAAAAGAGCCCGTTCTTTAATACTGATAATGGCAGTTTCCAATATTCCGGCAAAAATTTCGGCAGGCAGAATGATAGACATATCTCTACCTACTTTCAGTAACGTAAGTATGGAAGCTTATTTAATTTTATTTGCAAGCAGTGAATTGTGTGCCTGTTCCATTATTTCACAGATCATTAGAACATCGATGGCGTATTTTAATATGCTCCTAAAATTTGCGTAATTTTGATGAAATAATTATCATAATAGTATCGTACTCCATATTAATCTGTAATTAACGCTACCTTTGAAAACAATATCAAGATGAAGGATCAATCGTTTTATTGTAATTTTATACTTATAACTTTCGTAAAAAATCATACAAGACAACTTTTCGATATATTTTACATTCACTTAAGATTTCTAATTTTTTAATTAACTTTTATTAACAAAATTATACATATGGTTTCTAATTTTGAAAATCAAGTACTTCAAAATGTTAAACTTGACTTAATTAATAATTCGCGTAATCCCATTGATTCAATATATCCCTCGATCTATGAGCCATGACTTGACACAAGGTAGACATTTATACTTTTGCTAAAGACCGTCTCGTATGAATCGATACTATTCCATAATTATCTTCTGTCGACAAAAAATTGCGCGCACGCAACCGTTCTTTCCAAACTTTAACTGCGCCATGACAGAACTACTGTGCTAACGGCGGTAATTCTCGCAGACACGAGAACGTGCATAATACAAATCAAGTTTTGTTGTACTTTCGTCTATTAGTTGTGATTGTATATCCGTTTCAACAACGTAAGAAGAAGAAGAAGAAGAATGGATTTTCTTTGGTTCATCCATATGCTCTTATCGAACTGATGGATTTACGGAATTTTAATTACGATTAGTAGATGATATTAGATACAGCGTGCATTTGCACAAATTGATAATAGGTGTGATCAATGTGTGGCCGAATGTGAATAAATCCGGAAAATGGACGAGACTTGTCAGATGGCCCCGATTACGAGATCGTATTTTCGATGCATTTAGCAACTAGCATCATATACACATCATATCAACCAGCTTTTGCGGCATCACGGCATTATTCATCATGGTTGGAGGATAATTCAAAATGTTGATCGTCTGGCTGGAAAACTTATATATGAAAACCAATGATCGAAACGCGCCATTGCTCTAAAATTGACAGTGATTGTCGTGCATTACACAAGAATACTTAAATAAATAATTAAATTATTTATTACTCTTTCATTTCTAAATTTCTTTTTAGATTTACAATTTGTCTTGAAATATGAAAATTTTACATTGAAGTACTATGAATTTTGTTTGTGTGTTTTTTGGAATCAACTCTCTGTTTATTGCAAATTAAATATAAAAAACTCTGACTAAATTTAATCCTTGAATTATTTGGTAGCCCTATACATTTAAATATTTTTATTAAATATTTTAAATTTAAGAAGTCTAATATACATTTTCACATCAGACATGAGAAATATATTGTTTCAAAGTTGTTGGAAAAACTTTAATACTTGAATAGTCTTTTAGGATGTTACATGGTAATGATACGCAATAGCAGTGCATTTGCATTTTACACCTTATATTTATCTTCAATAGAATATACAAATCTTTCGTGCTCATTGCTTTTAGTTTTTAAATAGTAATGTGTGCAGTTAAATATTAATATATTTTTTAAGAAGAATCGAATGATACACTATTTTCTGTAATATATTGCTTAATGTTTGTATCTTTTACCCGTCAATATTTTGATATTATGTTATTGGAAAATTTTTAATTAGTCGCATAGAGTACATGATAAAAATATGGAGGTATAAAAATTATTACTAATCGGAAAAGTACATAAAAATGAAATATAGTATTATGAAAAGTAAATAAATAACATGCTTAAAAGAATAATATACTTAAGGGAAATAAAATTTTAGTAACAGAATACTATACATGTTAATACTATACATGTACTTGT
This sequence comes from Atta colombica, assembly GCF_001594045.1. NCBI lineage: Eukaryota > Metazoa > Arthropoda > Insecta > Hymenoptera > Formicidae > Atta > Atta colombica. The sequence continues at coordinate 469,477 of NW_017259253.1, forward strand.
TGCACTTCCTACAATAAGGGAATGAAGTAAGTATATTTGCTACATAGTCGTTGATATTACTTACCCAGTAAAGAAGTTTGTTATCCTAATAATCTCCATGGCCAGATACTTTACGAAACTCACGGCGGGTAAAGTGATCAATCTTTGTTTCACCAGCTCCCTCGCTGTAAGCAATTTCTTGTCCACATATTATATATCTACACTACAACAATAACAAAGAAAAATTTCTACAAGAATAATATATTTTAATACATCATGTCAGAATTATTTCTCGATAAATATTTTATATTTAAATATAATTTTTAAAAATGTTATTTTATTGATGAATATCATTCCTTGATAATGATTTCTTTTTATAAACTTTTATTTGTATAAACGCTTGTGCAAATAACTTTCATTAATTTTTATTAGAACAGCAATGACATATTTAAATTTGCTGCGGACACTTGCTCTGTATTTGGATACATTATATACAAAAGAACTTGTCACACTTTGCTGAATAAGTTTTTGTAATCTTTTTCGAAAACTCAAAAATTGTCTCCGTAGATTCAATTTCATATTTAATCTTTAGATTTTTTACTATCCGAAATCTGATATTTCTTTTCTCATATATATAAAATATAACTTAAATTTCAACTATTAATAAAATTATTAATAAGATATATAAATCGTATATGTACATATAACAGTATACAGAATAATATTTATATTAATTATATTAATTTTAAACCATCAAACAGTATACAGAATAATATTTATATTAATTATATTAATTTTAAAATCGTTTAGGATTGCCGCAAACAAAATTCTGTAACAGTATCCGTAAGGCGTAAACTTAAACCGATGAGCCAATCAGCATATTGCTTTAGATCTATGTAATTTAACATAAACAGAAATAACAACAAACTTATCTATAAAATAAATATCAATTGATTAAAATTTGTCTTACGGATAAGTTTACTGCTATTTTTGTTAGATTACGTAGATCTAAGGTTTGTTTGACTCATCGGCTTAAGTTTAACTTATGATTATTGTTACAGAAATTTTGTCTGCCATTAGAATCCGCGCTTAGAATCTGTATAGCGAACTACTTCAAAGTACAGTTCATTCTTTTTCTGCGGAATATATTTTTTTCTTTGTCATATTGCAAAGATCAAATCGTTAACCTGCGCATGACGTTTTTTCTATCTCCGCGATTTTCTAAAACGGGTTTAGTCTATATATAAGAGACATTGTACTGTCTCCCTCATAATGTCTACTAACATGACAGCTATTATAAAATGCACCTTTCAGGAAACGGTTCTTGAAGCACCACGTACTCTTTTCAGATAATCGCGCAAAGTTTTCGCTTGTAAAATCTCTGCGTAAATTCCTTTTTTCTTCCATGGATATACAAAGTGACGCAAGCGCAAATCATGTCAATGACGAGCTTGAAGCTTTACTACTGTCAGTACATTTCAATCACTCGAACTGCGACAATGGAGAGTCTACCTCGATATCGTGTTGTTCACAACAAGTCTGGACCATACAATAAGAATTATAAGAATGATCTTCGAATTAATTTGCAACTAAATGTCTGGATCATGAAAATCATCGGCACGTGGCCACTGACACACTCCTCGATTGAGATGTTGTGGTATAGGGTGCTGAATGTAATCTGCTACATATTGCTGGCTTTACTCCTAATTCCCAGTGGCGTATACATCGTCCTGGAGATCAAGGATTTCTACAATCAATTGAAGCTTGGTAGCGCTCTTACATTCTTTTTCATGGCCGTATTGAAATACTGCGCTTTGCTTTTGCGCGAGAATGACATTCGCAAATGTGTTGATTATATTAAGAGTGATTGGAGAAATGTGAGATATATGGATGAAAGAAGAATCATGCTGCAAAACGCAAACTTTGGCCGTCGGCTAATTGTCATCTGCAGTGTCCTCATGTACGGCGGCGTCACGTTCTATTTCGTGGCGGTCCCACTGACTCGCGCGAAGATCAAAGAGGAGGATACCAATCTCACTTATCGCAGGCTGGTGTTCCCAGTGCCCAGTGTGATTGTCGATGCTCGTCGTAGTCCGGTTAATGAGATTTTTTATTTCATCCAGTTATTTGCCGGCTTTATCGCCCACAACATCACGGTGGCCGCGTGTAGCTTGGCAGCTCTCCTCGCAATGCATGCATGTGGACAGCTACAGGTGCTCATATCCTGGATAAATCATTTAGTTGATGGTCGGGAAGGCGTCAACGACACTATGAACGAGAGATTAGCTAAAATAATACAATTACACATGCGTATCTTGAAGTAAGTATGAACTTCGGACGTATTGAAATATTGCGTATGCATTGTTTGTCAAAAGTTCAGATATCAGAAATTAAATTATGCCAACAATTAAATAATGTACTATGCATAAACAAAATATACGTATGTGTATATATATATATATATATATATATAATAAGATTAGCCATAAAATATACAATTATAAATTTTATAAGAAATGCAGTTACTCTCTCTCTTCTCTGTCTCTCTTGTTCCACGCGTTTTTAGCTTCATATCTCTAACCGAGGAATTATTGCATGAGATTTCTTTGGTGGAAGTTGTGGGCTGTACGTTAAATATATGTTTTCTTGGATATTATTGCATGATGGTATATATCTAATTTAATAAAATAAGCTTAATTTAATGTAATATAATGATTCATAATATATGCTAAATGATTTATAATATAAAAAATTTATAAATTCTTATATTGTTAAAGTAATAATATAGCAAATATATCGATATCAATTAATAATGTATGTATCAAAAAATTATTATTTTTCTTAAAAATTTTTTTATCTTTAAAAGTTTTTTATTTATCAGTCATAAATATTATATATTATAGGAATGGGATTTTAAGAAACCTGTGAGCGGCTTAACATATTTGATCCTCCTCACTTCGCTTACATTCAACATATTCATATTTTGTTACATAGGCGAACTTATAACGGAACAGGTACATCCAATATTTTTCGAAACAATGTTACACACTGCAAGTCCTTCGAACGGCGGATATAATAACATCAAACAATTTAAAAAACATTACACGATATCATCATCTATAGCAGAAATCTTATAATAGATTATAAAAGTACGTGAAAGCTCGTACATGATTGACTGGTACCGACTTCCGGAAAGAAAGAGCCTTGCTGTCATTTTAATAATCTGTATGTCCAATGCAACTACTAGGCTCTCTGCTGGAAATATGATAGAATTATCCATCAGCAGCTTCGGTGACGTACGTATTATCCAGGTATAAATATTATAAAGAAGTAATCTGAATTTTAAATATTGTATATTTATGTTCTATAAAATTCCAATTCAATTTTTTATCCAAAAGATATATAATGAAATTAAAAATTCGATGCATTTTACGATTTAGAAATATATTTTTTTAAATTTAATCGCAAAAATTGTAACAATGCATCTCATTATCTTAAAAATTATAGGTTATCAAATCATCTGTCGCTTATTTGAACATGCTACGAACGTTTACTACTTGAGAAAGTACAATTTGCATTATAGTAGTTCTCATTTAATGACATTAAATCCTACACAAAAAAGCAGTAAACTTCGAATATATTTATTCAACAAATCTTGCGCTGCAAATAAGGGTCAAAAGTAATATTGCACAATTTTATTAAGATATTATTTGGAAAATTTTTTCATATTTGAATAGTATCATTAGATACGTGCAGCTTTATTTTATTATGCATAATAAATAAACGATGCTTCAATACAAAGAAATAAACTAAAATTCTTTCTTCTTAATATGTTTTCATAAAAATATACATATTTGAAAAATTTCGTTCAAATGATGTTAGAATAATCTATTTATTAATAAAGTAATGTGTACAATCTTAAGAGCACGTCATAAAATAAAACGAAGCATTTCGTTCATTAAGATATATATTATAATATTTTTAATTCCATGTGATTATGTATAAGCATTATGTAATATATGTATATTAAATGCTAAATCATATTCATCCTCGTTAATATCATATAATATCTTACGTAAGAGAAAAACCGTTGCGATTCTCTCCAATAAATCGCGGAAAATCTATCCGCGGAAAATCTGAAGAATATAAATTTTTCCATTCTTAATTCATGAACAGACAAAGGCAATATCACATGAGGAATCCTTGATCCCCCTTACGGAAAGAATAGAATCTGTAAAGTTTACCCTTCTGTGTTCTGTTCTTTTCCTATAAGAGAAATTGTACGGAACGGCGCAGACGCGACGCTTGACTTTCTTTGCTCAAATCTCTCGCGCAATCCTCTCAGTTATCATCGAGCTCTCGTCATTTCAATCGCATTAGGAAGCTTTCCATAATGGAAAGAACAAATTCTATCGCAACAGTCCATGATAACGAAAAAAATATGCAGTTAAGCATCCAGCTGAATCGTTGGATACTGAAGCCGATCGGTGTCTGGCCGAAATTAACCGAAATTTCACGTATGGAGAGATATGCATATGGACTGGTGAATGTCATTTGCACTAGTCTAATAGGCTTCCTCTTCATACCCTCCGCAATTTTCATGTTACTTGAAATGGATGATGTATATCTCATTTTGAAACTTTCCGGTCCGTTGAGTTTTTGCCTAATGGCCGTTATTAAATACTCCTCGCTTATTTTCCGCGAAAATGACATCCGCAGTGGTATTAGGCATATTGAAAGCGACTGGATAAACACTCGGCATTCTAATGATCGGATCATCATGATCAGGAACGCCAAGTTCGGTCGGCGCCTTGTGTCGATCTGCGCATTTTTCATGTATGGCGGTGCCGTGTTTTACTATCTTGCTCTGCCTTTTAGTAAAGGTAAGATTACGGAGAATGATGGAAACCTGACGTATCGGCCTCTGGTGTATCCAGTCGCCAGTGTGATCCTCGACGCGCGACATAGTCCCATCAGTGAGATTCTCTTTTGGATTCAGTGCCTGTCGGGTTTCATAGCACACTCCATTACTGCCGGTGCATGCAGTTTAGCCGCCGTGTTCGCGATGCATGCCTATGGCCGTCTGGAAGTCTTAATACAATGGCTTGAACATTTAGTGGACGGTCGAGAAGATTTTTGCGATAACGTGGATGAGAGATTGGCAATGATTGTACAGCAGCACATTCGAATCTTACAGTAAGTTACTCTCTGACATGAATCGTCGGTGTTTCTTAAAATTCTCATTAAAGTGTCAGTAAAAATAAATTAAAGCGCTCTTCACACATATGTAAAACGCTCCAATTAATTTCTAATTATTTACGAAATCGCGTCTCATGTGTTTGTCCAGTCGATACTATCTAAAGGTAATATAATATCAATGTTATAATTTTAATTTCAATAATATAAATGTAATATAATATAACATAAATGATAGAGTGCAAAATTATATAATATTGGTGTTATGTTATGTTACTTTTGTGTTACTTTTGATATCGATTGGATATATTTTATGCAATAATATATACATTATTTTTTCCAGTTTTATATCGCTAACCGACAAAGTATTGCGTGAAATATCTATCGTGGAAATTGTAGGATGTACGTTAAATATGTGTTTTCTTGGATATTATTCTCTTACGGTATGCATATTGTACAAGAAGTATCAAAGCGCATCGCTATGTCAAAGATCAAAGTGTACGATTTACAATATATACATTCTCGACAATATATACGTACAGTGTATATGTCGAATATAGAAATTTTCACGTTCCAGGAATGGGAAACAAAAGAGACTACAAGTTACATAACATACATTGTCCTGCTTATATCTCTTACGTTCAATATTTTTATTTTTTGTTATATCGGTGAACTTGTTGCCGAAAAGGTAAAGTCTTCATAATCAAAGTATTTGTCTGCGCATATATGATAAATTTAATGACAAACTTTATGGTGAAGTGCACCTTTATGGTTGATTTTTATAATTGCTGCATTATAATTTTAATATAATAATGAAATTTGTAAAATTTAGAATTTATTCAAAATTAATTCTTTCTGTGTATTTATATCGTATATAAAAAAATAGAAAAATAATCTTGAAAAATAATTTGTAAACAGTGCAAGAAAATCGGCGAAGTATCATATATGATCGATTGGCATCGTCTATCAAAAAAAAAGGGTCTTGCGCTCGTATTGATAATCGCTATGTCCAATTCATCGATTAAACTTACCGCTGGAAATCTCTTTGAATTATCTCTGAGTACTTTTGGTGATGTGAGTAACGCAATATCAATATCTATCAATATTTATCGAGAAATATGATTTATATATCATTTATCCAACCAATAGGTGGTTAAGACATCTGTTGCTTATTTAAACATGCTGCGTACATTAACTGCATAAAGATTATCTGAAATGTAAAAATTATTAACATGATTATATATAACATGATTTATTGCAAATAAAAAATCAATTATTTGATGCAAGTTATTTGATACGTTTTGAGAAGAAAAAAGAAAATGAATGCAATTTTAAAAATAGAAAAAATTGATTAAAATTTACTAAATATTTACTGAAAAGGAGAATAATATTTTGTGCATATTTTCCACGGAAAAATTTCTTAACATTTCATATATTATTATTATACGATATAAATTATACAATAAGAAATACTCAGAATAAAATTGCAAAAAATTACTTATTAATTGGCATAAATCTTTCATGAATTACAATAGCAATAAATTTCGAACATATTGAATTATCGCATTTTAATGATCCTTCAAATAAAACGTCAATATATATAATTTTATATTATTTATTATCTAGTATTATAAGATTTATATGAAACTTCTGATATTTTGAAATGACAAAAAATAAAAATAAACATGAATGCATATTTCTTTTTATTGTAAAGAACAAAAAGATTTTTTTTTTTAAATTACCTAACATTTACATGAACACTTTTAGTCGTATAAAGGATATTATATAGGTATTCCACTTCACATCATGTTTGCTAAAATATATCATCAGTGATAATTCCAATGGCGGCTACAATTCAGTTGCGCAAAACATTTACGATCAATACCTTGATGAAGTAAACTGTCTTGGATCTTAGAATTTCCAGAAGAAATCCAAGAAAATGAATGTCAAGAAGATCATCGGGGAACGAGATTCCCTTCGCTCAATCCAATGATCTAGAAACTAAAGGTGTGTTCGCGTGGAAGTTAGGAAATTTTTGCAAACAATTTTTTAGTTGTTCTTTACATTAAAAATATCTAGAAATATGTACTGTTTGTTTTTATTTCTTATTATTTCAAAATACTGGAAGTTCATCGTAAGCATCCTGCATTTCAAGATTGAATATGTATATCTTTTATGTATATGTATGTGTACAGTATTATCAGGTACATACTTTATTACTTGATATATTAATGAATAATAGATATTTCAATATAAAACAACAAAACAAAATATTTTTAAAATGTCTTCATAATATATTTTACAATGATTATATATATAAATATATACCTATATACAAACGTATTAAATAAAATAAAAATATGTTTAAATATGTTACTTAAATTTTAAATAATATATTTGAACTTAATTCTATTTTATTTGACATTAAACAATTTTTCTAATTGTTTTTCTTAAGATAAAGTATTTTCTTTAGTTAAAAATATTTTACAATAATATTTGTATTTCTATAATATTTGTATTTCTATAAAATTGTATTTCTATATATATTCATGTATAAGCATTATAGGCAAAATCGTATTCGTGCATATATATAATATCTCATGCAAGAAAAAAGCGCTTGCGATCTGCTCCGATAAATTGCGGAAAAAATCTCTGCAAAGTATGTAAATCTTTCTGTTCATAATTCAGGAACAGACAGGTGCAGTGTCACATGAGCAAACCTTGATTCCCCTTTGCGGAAATTGAGAATTGCGTCTAGAAAGTTTACCCTTCACTTGTATTACTCTATTACTTGATCCCTCTCCTAGAAAGAAAGTTACACGCAACAGCGCAGTCGCATTTTGACTTTCCACACACGAGTTCTTGCACAATTCTATTGTAACCTTCTACAGTAATCTTCGAGCTTTCATCACTTCAACTAGGCATAAAACCATTATAATGGAGAAAGCAAATCCAGTGAGAGTTAACGATTACAAAAAAGATCTGCGGCTAAGCATTCAGCTGAATCGTTGGATATTGAAACCGCTCGGTGCCTGGCCGAAATCAATCAAGATTTCATTTATAGAGAGATACGCGTATATGCTAGTGAATGTCATTTGCATCAGTCTAATCGGCTTCCTCTTTGTACCCTCCGCAATCTATTTAGTGCTTGAAATGGATGATGCTTATAATATTTTGAAACTCACGGGGCCGCTGAATTTCTGCTTAATGGCCATCATAAAATATTCCTCATTGATCTTCCGCGAAAATGACATCCGTAATGGTATCGAGCATATCGCAAATGACTGGATTAATACTCGATATTCTGATGATCGGATAATCATGATCAAGAGTGCGAAATTCGGTCGACGTCTTGTGACGATTTGTGCAGTTTTTATGTACGGTGGTGCTACTTTCTATTATCTCGCTTTGCCTCTGAGTAACGGCAAGATCACGGAAGACGGCGGAAACTTGACGTATCGGCCACTAATGTATCCTGTTTCTAGTATGATAGTCGATGCGCGACGTAGTCCTATCAGTGAGATTTTTTTTTTTGTACAATGCTTGTCGGGTTTCATTGTGCACTCTATCACTACCGGTGCATGCAGTTTAGCAGCCGTGTTCGCGATGCATGCCTACGGCCGCTTAGAAGTCTTAATGCAATGGATCGAACATCTAGTGGATGGACGGGAAGACCTCTGCGATAATGTGGATGAGAGATTGGCAATGATTGTGCAGCAGCACGTTCGAATCTTACAGTAAGTTAGTTTTTGACGGGCATTGTTAGTGCTTCTCTTGCATTCAACATGTATATATCTCTAAATAGCGCTTCAATTTATTTTTAATTGTTTAGGAGCACTTAACGAAAACATACTTTTCGTATAAAATATTTTCTACGCGATAACGTATCGGTTGTCTTCCAGTTTTATAACGCTGACGGACAAAATGCTGCGTGAAATATCTATGGTGGAAATTTTAGGATGTACATTAAGCATGTGTTTTCTTGGATATTTTGTTATCACGGTATGCATATCGTACAAAAAGTACGTAAAGCACACTACTATTTGAAGCAATATCAGAGACTATTGTTCATGATTAACAACAATGATCTTAAATAAAATTTTTACATTTTTTTTCCAGGAATGGGAGAGAAAAGATATGACAAGTTATGTAACATATGTTGTTTTATATACGTCTCTTACGTTCAATATCTTTATATTATGTTACATTGGTGAGCTTGTTGCCGAAAAGGTAAAGTTCTAAAATCCTAATTTAAAGAGCATCCCTTTGCACCGTTGATAAATTTATTGCAAACTTCACAAGTACGTTTTTACGGTATAGGTATTTTCTCGTAATGGCAACAATAATCATTGAAGTTAACTATTTAAGAAATACTCATTGTCAGTTTTTGTCCTATAATAAAAGTGCGCGCTGTTGCGCCGTTCTATCTTTATTTTATGTCTAATAAATAATGAGGATAGAATGACATAGTAGCGCTGACAGTGCGCTATCAAACGCGCCCAAATGATCTTATATACACATGAGCTCATAATTTCAGTGTCTAATTTGTACAAACAGAAAAAATAATTCAGCGTTTTACTACCCTAACCAATGTTCACGCATGAACAGTTTTATCAAAATACAGGTTACACGAGAGAGCAACGCACGTTAGTAGCTAGTTTTTCCACCAAGGGTTTAAATCAGATAAGAATATAAGAATCAACTATAGTCGAGCATATCCCTATTGTTCGACTGTAACAGAAGAATGCTCGACTAGGCCAGTGTCACAAAAGATTGAAAGAGATATGCAGAAACGGTGTGTTCCGTATCGAACTATTAACAGGTGCGATATTTTTCGATACGAACGTGAAAATATTTCCTATGAACATAACGGCTACCCTGACATCGATAGATGAAGAATACGTTGCATCTGTTTGAGATTATTAGACATTGCCAATAGATACGTAGAAAACTAAGTGTGAAATTCAAAAAATTCTCTAATCGAAATCATAAAATAACGTTCCAAATTTTGATTGCGGTGTCATTTTTCATCAAATAACATCTGTGTACACCACGACACGTACAAGTCATTTTAAATATAACATGACTGTGTATACTAAACAGTTATACATTTTTATTGAAAAATGTCATTGTCAATCTAATCTTGACGTTATTTTATAGCTCTTATTAGAGAATCTTTAATTTCATCTGATTGTAAAAATTAGACATTGAAATTACAAGCTAATATATGTACATTAGATCATTTATTAAAAGTAATAAGTAAGTATTTCTCAAACTCTGAAATTTACAAAGATTGATACTTGTTGGTACTACAAGAAAAATGGCCCATATATTTTTACAATAACAGGAACAGAATTGTAATTATAATAATAAATTTATAAAATATACAATTTATTTGAAAAAATTATTTTTCACCGCATATAGTTTCATATTTTAAAAAATAAGAAAAATAATTCCGTAAATAGTGTAAGAAGATTGGCGAGAAATCGTACATGATCGATTGGCATCGTTTGTCAGGAAGAAAAGGTCTTGATCTCATCTTAATGATCGCTGTGTCCAATACGTCGATTAAACTTACCGCTGGAAATCTTTTTGAGTTGTCTCTCAGTACTTTTGGCGACGTGAGTAAATGTCATTACATATCATATCCTTGTAACTATCATGATTCACACATTCTTCATCCAATTGATAGGTGGTTAAGACATCAGTCGCCTACTTAAATATGTTGCGTACATTAACTACATAAAATTTATTCGAGTGTAAAAATTATTAATATGGTCATTAATAAATGCCAATTAGTTATCAGTTATTGAAAAGAAGAAACAAAATGAATGTAATTTTAATAAATAGTTAAAAAATTAACAAATACACTAAAATATATTTGTTGAAAGAAATCGAGATTCATCGATAATCATTCGTACATATCATCCTTTAAAATATATTCTGATGCTGCACGTATCATTACGCGATATAAATTACACCAAATGCAATCAGAAATATTGAAATTTAGTATTGTTATGTCGCACTTGTCGTTTGTAATTAAATAAACTTTCGTACCAACAATGGATTAATAAAAAAAAATTATTGAATATTATAATATAAAGAATTAAATTTCATAAAAAATTAAGCTTGAAATCTATTGACTTTTAAATATAAATAGTATTATTAGTAGTATGAATTAACATAAATTTTCTGAATTCTTTTATATTTCATTTATATTTCTCTGCTAGAAGCAGAATATTTATAATCTTTATATATCTACAAAATATCTATATATGTGTATATATTTTTATATTCATATTACTGTTATGTTACGCTTAACTGTAACTTATTAAATGAATTTTCGTATTAGTGAATATATTAACTTTACTATGAGAGTAATGTATGTGTATAAATCATACCTGTATTATATTTTTAATTACATGACATTCTACACGGAAAGATTTTGATGACGTATTAAAAGTTTAGCTTGATATAAATCTAGAAAATTTTATTTGACGATCAAAATATTATGTTGAAATCTCAAACATGTTGCACGATGTTATAAAATGTTAGAATATCCTAACAATCAGTTTGAGCGTCCCATATAATTATTTTGATAATCCAACAAAATTATTTTTAGATCTGTATTTAGCCAAATTTTTAGATACTTCAGCAAAACCGGTCTTTTTATGTATATTCGCAGCAGGACAAATGACACTCGACATTACCCTTTCTGATTCGTGAATTCAAATTTTATAATGTCACGCATTGTATGACGATTTTTTTTTCCTAATCGATATTGCATTTATTCAACAATGTAACAGATAAAAAATTCGTCGTTCTTTTGTGTAACTCCGTAATTATTCGCACACATTTAATGTATACAAGCGTGCTACATCGTCGCTCTTATCAAAGAAAAAAAAAATATCTATGAACACATACATATATACATATCCAGTTATGTTTAAACTTTTAGTCCCTAACCATCTACTTGTTAATCAACATTTCACGTGATTTTGTTGGTTTAATATAACTGACGATCTACAACTTATAACTTGATACAAGATAGACATTTGTACTTTTGTTGAAGGCCGCTTCGTATGAATCGATCTGATTTCATAATTATCTTCTATCGAAAAAAAATTGCGCACACGCGACGTTTGTTTCAAACTTTATACTGCGCTGTGACAGAAACTACGGTGACGGAGATGATCCACGCAGACGCGAGAATATGCATAATACAAAACAGTACGTTTCATTGTACTTTCATGTGTCAGTTGCGATCGTACGTTCGCTTCGTAAACAAGTGGAAAGAATAATCGCTTTCCTCCGGCTTATGCATGCAATGACCGAACGGATGAATTTACGAAATTTCAACTATGAAGATGACATTAGATACACCGTGCAAGTGCACAGACTTATCATGGGACTGATCGGTGTGTGGCCGAATATGGAGAAATCCGGAAAATGGGCGAGACTTCTCAGAGGACTCCTCAGAACTGCGTGCTGCTTCCTATTGTCCTTTAATCTGATACCATGGGTGCTATACATGTTTTTGATTTTGGACACATTTAAGAACCGACTAAGGATGATTGGAGGATTCTTCTTCTACAGCATGGTTCCTGCCATGTACTTTACACTGATGTTACAGGAGAATCGTATTAAAAAATGTATAAGGCATTTGCAGGAAGACTGGCGGAATGTATGGGACACGAACGATCGTAAAATTATGTTGGACCAAGCCAGAGCCGGACGTTTTGTCATCATCTGCACTTTGTTATTCCTATTCACCAGCGGTTTCACTCATCGTCTGATTAAACCAATACTTCGCGGCACGATCGTAATTGGAAACGTGTCGATCAGACCGCTAGTGCAGGGCAATTACTTCATTTTCTTCGATCCGCAACAGAGTCCTGCTTACGAAATCGTATTTTCAATGCATTTAGTGACTGGCATCGTTATATATATCGTAACAACTAGCGTCTGCGGGATCACCGCATTATTCACCATGCATGCTTGTGGACAACTCAAAATGTTGACCGTTTGGTTGGAAAATACAGCGATCGAAAACCAATGGTCGAAGTGCGTTATTGCTCAAAGATTGGCGGTGATTGTCATGCATCACGTAAGAATACGTAAGTAAGTAACTGCAATTATTATTCATTTTCTGTTAAGTTTATATTTCATTTACAATTTAAATTAAATTAAATTAAAATTTATCTCGAAATGTAAAAATTTTACATTGAAATACTATCAATTTTGTTTCTAGTGCTTGTTGGGATCAATTGTCTCTTTGTTGAATAAATTTAGAAAGAATTTATCTAAATTTATTGTTTGAATTATTGTTTAAACTTATACAGTTAATTTTACTTATACATTAATTTTAAAAGTCTTTAACATAGAATGGAACGTTACTATAATATATATTTGAGTAATCTCTCTCTCTCTCTCTCTCTCTCTCTCTCTCTCTCTCTCTCTCTCTTTCTCGAATTCTAGATTTTTACATCAAATACAAGACGTTGTAGGAGAAATGTGTTTTATCGAAATTATTGGAAGTACTTTAATACTGTGTCTCCTTGGATATTATGTGATAACGGTATGCAACAGCAATTGCATTTACATTTATTGATATTTTATATTTATTTTGAGTATATATGCAAAAATTTTTTACGCGTTGTTTTCAAATAATATATTAACACAATTAATTTTTTAGGGATGGGAATCAAATGATACACTATCTTCTATGACATATGGCATAATGCTTGTATCTTTTACCTTTAATATTTTTATATTATGTTACATTGGGGAACTTTTAAGTAGTCAGGTAAGGTACGTTGATAATAGAAATGTGCAGGTATATAAATTATTATTAAGTGGAAGAGTATATAAAAATAAAATATCATAAACTGGAGAGTAATATTTAATATACTTAAATGACTAATATACTTATGAACATATTTAATAAAGAGATTATAAAATTTTTACAAATAAATACCAATACTATACATGCACTTGTTGCACTTTGTATAATAGGGGAGTGAAGTAAACACAACTTGCTGCACGATCGATTGGTATTGCTTGCCTAGTAAAGAAGCTCGTTATCTTATCCTAGTAATCGCCATGGCTAGATATCCTACGAAGCTCACGGCGGGTAAAGTGATCGATCTTTCATTCAGCAGCTTTGGCGCCGTAAGCAAATTTATCCGTATACATTCTACCTGTACTATAACAGTACAAAAAAGTTTTCATAAAGATCACATATATATAATCACACACACACATATATATATATATATA
>NW_017259253.1:484030-497941 GCF_001594045.1 Atta colombica
AAATTATTTCTATATACTTTTAGGTTATTAGAACCGCGATGGCATATTTAAACTTGCTCCGGACAGTTACTTTATAATTGAGTAAATATTACATCATATATTTCATATATGAAAAAATGTCATATTATGGAGAACAAGAATTTGTGATTATTTTCGAAACCTTAAATAGTATTCGTGTATATTTAATTTCATCTATAATTTCCAGATTTTTACCTTCCCGAAATCTGATATTTTTTTCGCTTATATAAGAAATATAATCCAAATTTCCATTATTAATCAAATTACTAAAAAAAATTGTATACCTTGTGTGTGTGTGTGTGTGTGTGTGTGTGTGTGTGTGTGTGTGTGTGTGTGTGTGTGTGTGCGCGCGTGTGTGTGCGTGTGTGTGTGTAACATTATACGAAATATTATTTAATTAAAGATCTTTTTTTTTATATCCGTATCGCGAAATATCTCAAAGCACTCACTTTTTTCTATTATATATAATATTTTTTTTAAGACATTGCAAAAACCAAACCGCGTGAACTTGCGCATATTTTATCTTTTTTTATGATTTTCTGAAACAATTGAGAACAGATCCAATCTAAGTTAAAATCTAAGTTAAAATAACATTGTATCTCTCTCACAGTGTCTGTGTCTCTCTAACATGAGAGCTATTATAAAATGCACCTTTCAGGTAACAGAACGGCTCTCGAAGCACTATATCATTTTCGATAATCATACAAAATTTTTTGTTACTCATTTAGACCACATTTCTACGTAAATCTATTTTTTTTTCATGAAGAATATACAAAGTGGCGCAAGCGCAAATTACTGCAAACGAATTTAAAGCAACTATCAGTACATATTAGTCGCTCGTGCTGCAATAATCGAAAGTCTATCTTGTTATCTAGATGTTATCGCAATGAGCCTGGACCGTATAACCAGAATTACAATAACTACCAGATCCACCAGAAGTGCAACAAAAATTTTTATTTCATCTAGCTATTTTTCGACTTTGCCTACAACATCATGGTGGGCACATGTGGTTTGGTAGTTCTCTTTGGAATGCATGGATATCTGTGGATGTTTATATCTTGAATAAACCATCCAGTTGGTTATCTAATCCACAGGATATCAACATCACAAACAAGAGATTGATAAGATTTAGATATGAAATAAGTATGACTTTGAACATGTTGAGACATTACGTGTATATTATTTATTTGTCAACAGTTGAAATATCAGAAATTAAATTAAATCGAATTAACTGCTGTGCATAAATACGAGATATATTAGACAGTAAATTTAAATAATTAACAAGCAAAACTTTGTAGATAAAAAAGAATATGTAAAATAAAATTTGTCGTAACATATATAAAGAAAAATATTTTATAAAGAAAAAATGCGATTACTCGTGCCACGCGTTTTTGCTTCGTATTTCTAATCGAGGAATTGTTACATAACATTTCTCTAGTGAAAGTGTGGGACATATGTTGAACATGTTGCCCTGGATATTATTGCATGATACATATCTATATATCTATTTAATACAATAAGTTTAATTTCATATATATTGTATAATGCAATAAATTCATAACTTATTATGTTTTTAATATGTCAATACCAATTAATAAAATGTATCAAAGAATTATTACTTTTTTAAATATCTTTTATTTGTCAATCATAAATATTATATATTATGAAAATGGGCATTTTAAACAATTTGTATAAGTGTCTTAACATATTTGATACTTCTCAGTTTATTTACGTTTAACATATTCATATTTTGTTATATAGGCGAACTTGCAATGAACAGACATGTTTGTCACTTTTCAAAACAATGCAATATAATGTGTAAATCTTTCAAATGGCGATATAATGGTTTAAAAAACTATGTGATAATCTTCTATAGCAGAAATCTTTTGATAGATTATAGAAATACGTAAGAACTCATACATGATTGACTGATATCCCTTTCGAAAAAAAGCTTTGCTGTCATCTTGGTAAGCTGTATTCCAGTCCAGGCTTGATAATATAATCTAATTGTGTATCAGTTTCGACGATGTAAGTATTATATATGTAAGTATAAATATATTTTAAAAAATTAGAATATTTATATATTTTATATTAATATTTTTTTAAATTCGATAGTTTAATTTTTTATTTAAAAAACATGTAATGAAATAAAAAATTTGCTGCATTTTACAAAATAGATATTGATTTAATTACAGATACTATAACATAACGCAATTAACTTAAAAACAATAGATCATAAAATCATTTGTCGCTTATTTGAACATGCTACAGATATTTACTTGAAAAAATACAATTTGACTTAAAGTATATTCATTTAATAACATTAAATTTTACATTAAATAGCTATAAACTTTTAATACATTCAAATTTTGCGCTCAGAATAAAAATCGAGTATGTAATATTTCGTAACGGACCAATAACGGATTCTTCAAAAAATTGTTGGATAATATATGTGTGTAAATTATAATATTTTAATTATGTGATATTGATATAAATTACTTACAATGGCAATATGCAGCACAAATTATTCGTTCCAGCATATAAAACGTGTTTACTAAAAAAGCTTGTAAAAAAATTTCTTAATCTGATCTCTTTTTTGATTTTTCAAGTATTTTTGTTCGAAATTAGATGAACGATTACAGAATTTTTCAATGCAATTTAGAAATAAAAGAGTGTAATTACAGTGCAAGCAATGAAAATAAAATATATGTTGAAAATTAATACAAGAAAGAGACTTCACAATAGATACAATTTTAACTGTATCTATCATTTTCTACAATTGATGTCGCGAAATCTACAGTGCAGTATAAGCAGAACACCCTGTAATGTAATATTAGTGAATTATTCTGTTTTGCTGAGTTTTCTATAATAATGTAGTTTTGATTTTTTTTTAATTTACGAAACATAAAAAATGTACGAAACATAAAAAAATGTACGTGAATATACATGTGCAGGTCATATTGCCAATTATCGACATTCTGCATTATTAAGAAAAAAGTAATTTAAAAAAATGATTCTAAAAAGAAACAAAATTTAAATTTAAAAGTAAAATTTCAAAAATTTCAGTTCTAATTAAATTCCATGAAAATCCCTTATTTTCGAGGGTAAAACGAAATCCCCTGAAAATTCTAAGATTTATAGGTTTTCTAGGTAGTAAATATATCCTGTTATAGCTCGAAACTTTGTAAAATTGTATATGTCATGCAACGTATATATCCTTCTGTCACACTAGCATTTATTTCGAGAATTAGGCACGTATAATTCGCCAACCCTTTTTGTATAACATTCATCACGCGCAGACGTTTTATACACGCAAGCGCGGTACTCATTCTGTTCTTACCGTTGAAAGAGAAACTACCCATTATCACATACATATGTCCAGTTATGATCGAGCTTCTGGTCCGGTATAACCATCTGTCACTCGTAAACACAAAATGCGGAAACCCTATTAACGGAATTAACGAAAATTCAGCGTTCGGAAAAAAACGAGACCGGTACAAAAATCGTAATCACGAATTCCATTGTGTTAAATTTCAAATAAAAAATAAAAGAAAGTACGTTAAATAAAATTAATTATGGCAGACTCATCGAAAAATAAATACAAAAATGATTTCAATTACGCAGTGCAAGTGACTCGCAATGTTTTGCGAATGATCGGTGTGTGGCCAATTTCCAGTAACGCTTCCAATGTGGAAAGAATCGCGATTCGCTTACAAAATGTCTCTTGTTACTTTTTATTCACATTTATTATCGTGCCGAGTCTTCTATTAATATTCCTGAAGGAACACGACTTTAAACGTAGCGTAAGAGTGCTCGGACCGCTTCTGAATTGTGGGATGGGTTGCTTGAAGTATAGTCTGATCATGTATCACGCGAAAGAAATTCAGTCTTGTCTGAAGCAGGTGCTACATGACTGGAGGGATACAGTTGATTGGAAAAATCGAAAAATAATGCTATCTAAGGCAAAAATAGGTCGAAGATTCGCGATTATTTCTGCCGTCTTCATGTACGTTGGTGGATTATCTTATCGCACACTCGTACCGCTTTCAAAAGGTCGTATGCTCACATCAATGAACATCACAGTAAGAGCGTTGGCATGTCCGAGTTACTTCGTCAAGTTCGATGAACAGACGTCGCCAGCATACGAAATCGTTTTCATTCTGCAATTCTTTGCTGGACTGATCACCTACTCGGTAACAGTCGGTGCAGCCGGATTGGCTGCATTTTTCGTCATGCACATTTGCGGACAACTGAGCATTTTAATTGGCAAGTTCAAGCATCTTAATGATATACCGGAGCCTGAGGATCGACCTGTCGCGATATTGCTGGCTGATATCGTCGAGCATCAGATAAAAGTGAAAACGTAAGTCTGATAATATGTCATGATAATAAGTAATATGGAGAAGATTTTTATATGTAATTGTTTTATTAATTTCATTATAAGTGAATAATTTTTTAATAGAACTAATATGATAAATTTATTTTATATATATATATATATAATATCGCACATTATTATAGCTGATAATTTTTTTCGAATTATAACTATTAAAGAATATGCAACAGAATATTTAGATTAACATGACAAATCTATAATAAACCATAATTATCATATAAGATAAATATTAGACTGTTATTTTAATTATTTTACTATTTCATTAAATTACATTCTAATACAATACAACACTGTAAAGATTGCACACAAGACTGCATAAAAATTATAATCATTTAATGGATAAATCATTTGTTACAGTTTCCTAAAACAAGTAGAGGAAACTATGCGATATATATTGTTAGTAGAAATGACGGGCTCTACTATACTTTTATGCCTTACTATGTATTATGTTATTATGGTAATTACATCAAACAATTTTGTGAGACTTTTATCGATGCATTATAGTTCAAGGCCTCTTTTTTGTTTTATTGTAACGATATCGTTGCACAGTTTTTTTACTATGTAACAATATTGTTATTAAGAATTACAGAATAAAGGCCAGCTAATTTTTATAGAAATTAATAATGGGATAGTATTTGTGAAATATTACTTCAGAAGCTTTAATCATTAAGCAATAGCATTAATTTTTAATAGGAATGGGAAAGAAGCGATTCTACAGCTATGTTAACTATGTTTGTGATTCTCACATCTTTTACTTTTTCTATTTTTACTAATTGTTACGTTGGTCAACTATTGACAGATCAGGTAGATAGCATTGATATATTTATATTGTTTGCTGTAAAAATTAATTTCGAATTTTCGAAAGAGTATTTACGAAATATATACTTAATTAATCATGGCAGAGCATTAAAGTTGGATCAATGACATCTACGACGAATTGGCATCGTCTTCCTCACAAAAAAGCCCGTACTTTAATTTTAATAATGGCAGTTTCTAATATTCCGGCAAAAATTTCAGCAGGAAAAATGATAGAAATGTCTCTACCTACATTCAGTAATGTAAGTGTAGAAATCTTTCTCATTTTGGCTTGCTATTATACATAATATACATTTCATTATTTTATTATAGATCATTAAAACGTCACTGGCGTACTTTAATCTGCTACGAAAATTTATTACATAATTTTGCTGAAATAACTATTATAACAATGCAATACTCAAATATGAATCTAAATGATATTATTTTTTCAATGAATAAACAAAATAAACAATTAATACTTTTTATTTTAATTAATTTTGCTCTTAAAACATTTAGACATTTTGTAAAATATAAAAAAAAAACAACTTTTGACATATTCTACCTTTATTTAAAATTTATGTAAGATTATTTTTTATAATTAGATACTACAAGATATTATAATCGGTTGATTTAATTAACAATTGATGTAGTTTTATTAATTTAATCTTCATGATTTATGACCTATGATCTAACAGATCATAGATAGATATGCTAAAGGTCGTTTGATTTAAATCAATCCTGCAATTATCCTACCAACAAAAAATTATGCGCACGTTATCTTTCGTATCAAACTTTTAATGTTGCTATGAGATTACGATAACAAAAGCAGAAAGCGTGCGTAATACAAACTGATTTCATCGTATTTTCATCTATCACTTACAATCATGCGGCTTCTTTGCAACAAGTAATCTAGAGAGAATAATTTTTCTCTTTTTTTCATTTGTCTATATATCATTCTGTCTATATATCGAACGAATGAATCTACGAAGTTCTAATTACAAGGACATTAGATATTAGATAACAAGGAATATTAGATATATCAGGTAGGTACACATTGGGATTGATCGGTACGTATGACTGAACCTGAAGAAATCTTGAAAACTTCTAAAAAGTGATTCCTCCAGGCCGCTTTTTATTGTCTTTCAATCTAATACTGTAAATGCTTTACATTTTTTTTCATTATATAGACATTCAAAAATATTTCATAATGACCAGCGAATTTTGTTTGTGGTATATTTTAAGATCAATTAATTGTGTGTTTATTAAAATCAGAAAGACCAATAGTAAATTTATTTTCTTGGATTATTGTAAGATGCGTTAAGTATATATTTTTTTTATTACAATATGATAGTACTGGTAATACATTTACATTCACATTTTATTATAATAAATAATTATTATAATAAATTTATATATCTTTTATTGCTGGATATAATATAGTCTGTTTTCCAGCTAGGACACAGGGAATATCTTACACAGTGTGGAACACACTTACACTGTGTTCCACACTGTGTAAGATATTTGTTGAAACGCAGTTTAGTTTTATAATGTAACATCAGAATGCATTGTAGTCTTATAATTATTATCTTATAATTATATTTAGCGTATCAATAATAGATTTATGATTTTTATTTAGACTTAAATTACAATTTTTTCAGAATTGGCGATTTTTAAAGATTTTATTGCAAAATAAGTACGGTTACCAAATACTTTTTGAAAAATTGGTAACATTGACATATTTTACACGCTTGTACTTAGCTTTTTATAATATCGAGCAGTGTAACACTGTCTCATAATTGAAACACTTTGTATAAAACAGTGTTACACTGTGTCACCTGTGTATGTTGTTGTACATAATTAGAGATATATAATTCTCTAACACAATTAGAGAAAACATAATTAGAGAAATATAATTCTTTTTGCTGTTATTTATTAGTTAGAAATATTATATATTATTTAAACAGGACTTTAAATAATCTGTAAATAGTTTAATATAAATGATCTTATTTTGTTTTCGATCAATATAATATATTATATATTTTATTACATAGATAAACTTTTAACCGTATTTTTTATAACAGTGATGTCTATGACTACAACTTGCACTACATATACCATATAAGGTTCACTTTTCACAGCAATCACAGCAATTATTCATAGCAGAAATCATCATCTCATGACAGACCATAAAATGCGAAAATACGATAAATTGTACATAATTTTCCGGAAAAAAGAGCTTTATTGTCAACTACCGGGCTTACTACTACATAAAATTGATTTATTATCAGTTTTAATCATGTAAGTACTATATCATATTAAAAAATAAATCAGAATTAAATATCTTATATTAATTGTACTAGAAATATGATAAAATATAATTTTTTACAAGAAAACAAGTATATAATAAAATAAAATTCCAGTCAATAGATATCAATACATATCTAAGTTAATCATAGATATCATATTAATGCAATTATTTTTTAAAAAAATATATTATCAAATTATTTTTCACTTAATATGCTATGTTCACAATTTGAGGAAGCATTATTTGAAATATAGCAATCCTCATGCTAAATGTAACTTATTACTAAATTTTTGTTGGAATATGAATCAAAATATAAACGTTACCTATATTCGGCTGAATCACTGGATAATGAAGTCGATTGATGTCTGGCCAAAGTTATCCAATATTTCATGTATAGAAAAATTCATATATTTTTTGATAAATGTAATCTGTATCGCTTTACTCAGTTTCTTCTTTATATCCTCTATCATATGATATTTTAATATATGATACTTTAAATGAATAATACGCTTTGTGAGGTACGAGTATAATGGTTTGATAAACTATTCTTCGTTAATCATACGCGAGAACGACATCCGTAGTGATATTAAACAAACTGAAAAAAACTGGATGAATTCTCGATTGGATTATAAAAAATCTCGAAGTTCGCGGTTGGCGCCTAGTGGCGATCTGCGCGTTCTTCATGTAGCGGTGGTATATTTTATTATCTTATTCTGCTTGAGTGCAAGGATGAAAACTCGATATATCAGCCATTAATAAATCCGATTGCCAAGATTGTCGACACATCATATTAGTCCCATCAATGAAATCTTCTTTTGAATGCAGTTTCTATTGGATTTCCTCGCACACTTCATCTTTGTCAGTGCAAGAAGCTTAGCTGCAATATTCGCGACACATGCCTATGATCGCCTGAAAATTTTAATACAGAATCAAACAGTTGATGGACGGATAGGAAGATATATGACAACAAAGGATGAAAGATTGGCAATGATCGTGCAACGACACATTCGAATTTTACAGGTGAGTTATTTTTTACTAGCATTGCCAATGTTTCTTGTATCCAGCATATATGTGCTTCAATTTATTTTTAATTGTTTAAGAAACACTTATAAATATCTACTGTGAAAATTATATTAAACATGTGTTTTCTTGGATATTTTTATCACGATATGCATATCGTAATAGAAAAGTATGTACATACTTCACCAAGTGTATTGCAATTTCGAAACAATATTAGAAATCAATGACAAGTGTTTACGCGTTCTCGAATAGATCTTCACATTACAGGAATTGGAGACTATACAGCCTACGAACTTTACAACATTTATTGTTCTGCTTACGTCTATTATGTTTTTTATATTCTATTTTTATATTCTGCTACTATTTTTATATTTTACTACATTGGTGAGTTGTAACAGAAAAGATAAAAACTCATCTGCAAATGTGATAAATTTAATGTCTTACTCCTACGATCTACAATAGAGTTGTAAGTCTTGAGCCATAAGAAATGGATAAATCATAGTCGATTATTTTTTCGACTGTAATTGGTCAATTTTTTACGACTTAAAGTTTAAAACACCTATTGTAGATCCGGGGTTACGTACTTACTTTATATGTATGGTATATTCACAGGATATAATTCATAATATACTTTCACAATATATTTTTACAGTGGCAAAAATATTATAAATTTAATAATAAATTTATAAAATTTAAAATCCATTGTAGAACATAGCTCCTAGCAGCGTAAATCTAGTCATATTTCAAAAGAAATGAGAAAAGGAATCCTGTAAAGTGCAAAAAAGTCGATGAAGTATTGTATATGATCGATTCGGCATCGTCTGGAAGAAAGGACCTATTTGCTATGTACACTGATATTTGTTCAAAGTAAAAGATTCTAGTTTATCTTTTGCATATTTACATTTATAATTTTTCTTAATACCATTAGCAGTAAAATTAAGCAAAATGCAATCGAAAATTTTAGAAATTTGTGTTCGTATTTTTGTTTACTATTTAGATCAAATGCGTAGACAAATTTCAATACAAATGATCAAAAGCATTTCTCAATTTAAAAAAATAAATTTTTTAAATGTTCTATAATATATATAATTCTAATATTAAAATGCAATTCTATTATATCATAATTATACCATAATTTTTTTATAATTTGAAAAATATATTATAAATAAAAAAACCATTTGTTTCATTAAAAAAAATATTGTAATATTTTTATTTTCATACGACTTGTATAAGCATTACGAAATATGTATACGTACGTAATCCTATTCTCTCATCCACGTATAATAATACCTTATATGCAAGAAAAAACCGGTTGCGATTCAGACAAGTTGCAGAAAATATCTACGCGAGGAATTCACAATTCACTCCGTTCATAATTCATAGACAATGTGCAGTATCACATGAGGAAATCTTGATCTCCCCTTTACAGAAATGGAGAATTGCGTTTGCAAAGTTTACCCTCCGTATCCTGTTTGATGGTCTCTTTACTAGAAAGGTCATGCGAAGCAGCGCAGTCGCATTTGACATTCCTCGCATGTACGCTTGGACAATCCGATCAGTCATCATTGAGCTTTCGCTCCTTCAACAATGTATAGAACTATCACAGAAAAGACAAATACGGTCGCGACTGTCTACGATTACAAGAAAGATATAAGGCTGAGCGTTCAGCTGATTCGTTGGATGATGGAGATGATTGGCACATGGCCAAAATCTACCATGATCTCATCGATAGAGAGATACGCGTACACGCTATTAAACGTTATTTGTATCGCTTTGATTAGCTTCCTCGTCGTACCCGCCATCATCTACATAGTGCTTGAAATGGATAATGGATACCTTATCTTGAAACTTTCCGGAGCGTTGAGTTTCTGCGTATTGGCCATCGTGAAGTATTTTTCGCTAATTTTTCATAAAGAAGATATTCGCAATGGTATCAAGTATATCGAGAGTGACTGGATAAATACTCGGTATTACAATGATCGGATCACGATGATTAGAAGCGCGAAATTTGGCCAGCACCTCGTGGCAATTTGTATGTTCTTCATGTACGGCGGTGCCATTTTTTTCTATCTTGCTCTACCATTCAGTGCCAGCAAAATTACAGAAGATGAGGGTAATCTAACATATCGGCCATTGGTATATCCAGTCGCCAGAGTGATTATCGATGTACGACACAGTCCTGTCAGGGAGATTTTTTTTTGGATGCAGTGCTTATCAGGTTTTCTCGCTCACTCTATCACTGCCAGTGGATGCAGCTTAGCTGCCGTATTCGCGATGCACGCTTATGGTCGCATGGAGATTCTGATACAATGGATCGAGCACTTGATAGACGGACGAAAAGATTTATGTGATAACATGAATGAGAGATTGGCGATAATTATAGAGCATCACGTACGAATTTTACGGTGAGTCTCTTTCCGAACTTCGTCAATGTTCGTGCAATATATCTATATTGCGCTTCAATTTTTTTTTTTAATTATTTAAAAACACTTAAAGAAATCATACTTTTTCTGTGAATATATAGGCTGCATTTCACTTAACGCTCACAATGCTCATGGAATCAGCTCATTTTATCCTTGTCGTTTATCAAATGTTAACAAGGACAAACGATGTTCACGAGCGTTGCGAGTGTTAAGTGGAACGCAACCATATTATTTACGCGATAATGTATTCAATATCTTTCAGTTTTATATCATTAACGGACAGAATATTGCGTGAAATATCTGTCGTGGAAATTGTACAATGTACAGTAAGCATGTGTCTTCTTGGATATAATATTATCATGGTATGCAAATCATACCAAGAGTTTGTGCGATGTAAAACATATCCCTATTTCGGAACAATGTTGGAGATCGTGTATGCTTTACAGAGATATGTACAATATATCTCCGAATATAAAACTTATTATATTGCAGGAATGGGAGAGCCAAAAGACTACAAGTTATATAACATATACTGTTCTTCTTCTATCTTTTACTTTTAATATTTTTATATTTTGCTATATCGGCGAACTTATTGCCGAAAAGGTAAGCTCTATAACAGTCGAAGCATTTCTTTGCATATCTGCATGATACTACATTTTTACACAATAGCAAGAGTATTTTTATAAGTCTTATTATTATTATTATTATTACTATATAATACTATATAATTACTATATAATAACATATTATTAAAATAAAAATATCTAATCATACTAAAATTTAGAATTATATTTTGGAAATTAATAAATTCTTAGTTGTGTGACAACATTATTTGTCATCATTTGATGTAAAAATGACGACAAATAACGTTAGTTCGTTTGTCGGATATGACATTTTGTATAAAAAAAAAATTACAAAAGCAATCCAATAAATAGTACAAGAAGATCGGTGAGGTATCATACACAATCGACTGGTATCGTATGTCTGGAAGAAAAAGCCTCGATATTGTGTTAATGATCGCTATGTCCAATACATCAATCAAATTTACCGCCGGAAATATTTTTGAGTTGTCTTTCACTACTTTTGGAAATGTGAGTAACATAATATCAATGTTTATCATATCTGTTTATAAG
The DNA here is from genome assembly GCF_001594045.1 of Atta colombica. NCBI lineage: Eukaryota > Metazoa > Arthropoda > Insecta > Hymenoptera > Formicidae > Atta > Atta colombica. The sequence goes on from NW_017259253.1 coordinate 496,124, forward strand.
AATATGATTTGTACATCATTCGTATAATTAATAGGTGGTTAAAACGTCGGTTGCTTACTTTAACATGCTGCGTACATTAAATATATAAAATTCTTGTCCAAAGTGTACATATTAATAAATAATGCAACCGAGAAGATTGCAAATAAATGTCAATTAGTTGTTTGATAGATATCAAGAAAAAAACAAAAATGTTTTCTAAGAAATCGAAAACTACTAATTAAATATTATAAAAATATTTGTTAAACAATATACCTTTTATTTTGTATACTATTCTTTAAAATATTATTTGGCTATACTATATGCAAAAAATCAAACGAATGCAATCTGAAACAAGATATTCTTAATGACGGTATTCATTTTTGGTAAAAAATTTCTTATTGTACATATATATATATATACACATTACGTATAAGTAAGAAAATTTTAATTATCAAGAAATAATTTTATATCAAAGAGTAAAAAATGTAATATAAAATGTAAAACTACATATAATATCTCTCTCCATGCGGATTGTTTTCCTATCGTGCATCTAAGTAGAATAGGGTATACAATAACTACAGATTAATCAACGCAACTCACACCCGTATCGATCGCTACTACCCCTTCACTCTGGAAAATCTGAAACTCTGTCTCTTAAGCTAACTATACTCCTTGAAAAAAAAAAAGTTAGAAAAATGCGCAAGCGCTGAAAATGACTTGCTGTTTCCTCCATCGCGATATTGTAGTTCAATAGTTCGCCGACATTCCAATCACTATGTCGTATTCTTTCCGTGTGTCCTCTGTTGATATGCGCAATATCGCATATCAACAGGATAATGAATATAGTATTCAATTGAATCGCTGGTTCCTAAAACCAATCGGTGCTTGGCCAGGAATTAACACTGGTATCGCCGGTAAGGTGCTATCATGTGGTATCCAATTTGTCTGTCATTCTCTGATCGCCTTCACGGTGGTGCCGTGCGCGTTATACATTATATTCGAGCCGGATGTGCATCTAAAGTTGAAGGCTTTCGGTCCGATGATACACTGGCTGATGGGCGGCGCGAACTATTGTTCATTACTGATGCGTAGCTGCAAGATACGCAAGTGCGTGGACCATATGCGCGACGATTGGCGATATGTGGGAACAAGGCGCGATCGCGAAGTGATGCTGCAAAATGCAAAATTTGGTCGATTTGTGTCCGCCTTTTGCGCAGTCTTCATGCAAGGCGGTGTCTGTTCCTACAGTATCATTACCACTCTGACACCAGCGAACATTCAGATCGGGAACGTCACGATAATTATGCATCAGCTTCCATGTCCGTTCTACACGGAGCTGGTGGACACTAGATACAGTCCAGCGAACGAGATTGTGATCGTTCTACAATTGTTGTCAACTATCATAGTAAACTCCGTCACGGTGGGCGCGTGCAGTCTCGCTGCGGTCTTCGCCATGCATGCCTGTGGCCAACTGAGCATTCTGATGATAAGATTGGACGAACTTGTCGACGAGACAGGAAGCGAATATAAGATCACGCGACGAAAGTTGGCTATCATCGTGGAGCAACATCTCCGTGTATTAAGGTAATATTTATACATTGTAGATTTTCAAAATGTATTTGATTTTTGATTTCCATCAAAATTCAAATGAGGAATAAAATTGTAATATTTAAATCGCTGATTCAGTAATTCGTTTAAAAAAAATCCTTTTTATTTTTATTATTTAACTGGTTTTGTAGTTAGATCTTTCCAAATCTTGTTTAAATTTCTCTGCTGTAAAAAAGTTATACCTAAAAAAAATGATATTAAAAAATATAATAGAATATTAAATTATTATAT
>NW_017259253.1:498041-504230 GCF_001594045.1 Atta colombica
ATTATGCATCAGATATGTCTCGTTGAATTATTGGGGTGTACTACTGATATATGCATGCTCGGATATTATACGATTACGGTATGCTGGTATCACATCAAATAGTTGTAATAACTGCAAAATAAATCTTTGTACACGTATGCGTTTCACTTATGTTACATTTTTTATTATATTTTTTAACAAATTAAATAATAGTGAAATCATTTTACAGACATTTTTTTACTTTTGTGTGTGTGTGTGTGTATGTGTGTGTGTGTGTGTATGTGTGTATGTGTGTGTGTGTATTTATTTATAGGATAATTATATGTATTTATAGGAATGGAAATTGCACGATACTAAAAATTTGCTTACGTACTTTACTATATTCATAGCCATGTCATGCAACATTTTTATATTTTGTTATATTGCTGAAATCCTCACGGACCAGGTAGTTGCATCGTATATACGTATACATATTTGTATATAAATTTTTTTCTCTTTTATTATAATAGTCTAAAATAAAATTATGACGTAAAAACATATCAAATAAAGTTTGTATAGTGTCAAAAAATAGGAGAAATGGCATATATGACAGAGTGGTACCGATTACATCATAAAATTGCGATCGACCTAATTCTAATAATTTCAAGATCAAATGCCATTATTAAGATAACCGCCGGTAAAATGGTTCAGTTATCTATTGCAACTTTTGGAGATGTAAGTTTATTTAAATATTATATTAACATTTTTTTATCAACAAAATTTGATTTATTTTTTTAAACTTCCATAAAATTTTTTTTAAATTTTACCACTCTTATATGTAACTTTTATATATAAACTTTTAATTATTTATATGTCTTAATGTTTATTATATTGGATATTTATATTGGATATTAATATTAAATTTTATATTGCTTATAATTTGTTAATATTCTAATACATGCGCCTAGAAAGATCTAAAAATTATTACATAAAAAATCCGCAATGATCATTAAGATGGATCTATTAACTATAATTGTTTCAGGTTATGAAAACATCATTTGCGTATTTAAATATACTCAGAACAGTAGCGACATAACAAAATGTAGATGTATATGACATAAAAGCTCCAGATAACAAATATTCAAATTATAATGAATAATCAATGTAGTGATATAACTGATTCTATGGTTAATAAGTATATTTTTTTTTCTCAATAATGTTATGCAATATATTCCATTTTATGTTTTGTCTTATTAATAATGATATATTTTGATGTGTGTAACAAACAAAATAATACAACATATAACTTTTAACAACTAAAGTGTAAAATATAAACTATTAAAAGAAGTCACACTTTTGCCTAATGTAATTTATATTAAGAATACTCGTTAAACAAAAATAAATATAAATTTGATTACTTTGTTGATCATGCTATCCTATGAATTATGTTTAGATGATTCATAAAATTCATGTGATTTCATGCAAGTAGTAGCTATAAGTATCGATTATACTCTGTCTCAGCTGGCGTGCAATTTTGTTCGCTCTCCTTCAGGAACTCGAACCGAAATTTCACTTCGGTCAGAAGTTGTATTCAATTTTCAGTTTCGGTTTCGATTCCGGTCCTTTTACCGGATAACAATTTTGGTCTTTTTCGGTCTTTTTCGATTCCATATCGAAAAAATCCGAAATCCAAGTGGTTTCAACTCTTTTATCGATAACGGTGACTATAACCGTTTAAATTTCAATTTTTTTTTGTTACGATTGTGGGTGTATGATTATCTAGAAAAAGATAATATAATAAGTATAAATTGCATGTAAAAATTCACATTTATTGGAAAGGAACATTTTTTAAAAGGGTGTTTGAGAGCCGATTTTAAAGGTATTTTTTGTGAATTTTTTTAATGAATAAAAATTTAGTGTATTTTTTATCACTAAAGATATCGCAAAAAGTAATATAAAATGGCATAACTTTATTTTAAACATATAATATGCATAAAACTTATTGAAATGCAAAATTAATTATTAAACATTTAATTATTAAACATTTTAGGTAATTAAAATGTCGGTCGCATATTTAAATATGCCTCGAACTTTGACTATGTAAATGCTGTGAATCTAAATGGTAAAATATGAATATTTGTAATATTCTCTATTTAGATATATTAAATATATAAAGTTTTTCGTATAGAAATTGTATGTTTCATATATATATTTAATACAAATTTAATCTACACACATATAAACATATATGATAACGGATGCATCAACGAATGATAGAAATTAGAGAAAATTAATATGAGTATAAACTTTATGCTTAGATTCTGTATTATGTAGTAGAGGTGATAATGAATACGCATAGAATTAATGTCTCGATGTAGATAATAATAATTCAGTTCACTGTATGGAAAGCTTTATCAGTGTGAGTTAAGTTATAGAAAATTCATTCTATTATTTGATTATGATTAAAAATTAGAAATAAAAATTAATATTTTATTGATTATTATTATAACTTTTTGTTTCTAGGTTTTATATATTTCATTGCCAATCAGGAACTTTTCTACTGGATATAAAATTGATTTATCATCAGCTATAATCATGTAAGTACTATATCATATCATATTAAAAAATAAATCAGAATTTTATATCTTAATAATTTTATATCTTATTAATAGTACTAGAAATATGATAAAATATAATTTTCTTACAAGAAAACAAAAATATAATAAAATAAAATTCCAATCAATAAATATCTTCTATCAATACTACATATCTAAGTTAATCATAGATATCATATTAATGTTTTCAATTATTTAAAAAAAAATATATTATCAAATTATTTTTCACTTTTACTTAAATATGTTCACAACGAGGAAATATTATTTGAAGTATAGCAATCTTCGTGCTAAATGTAACTCATTACTAAATTTTTGGAATATGTATCATAAAATACAAATGTTACCTGTATCCAGCTGAATCGCTGGATAATGAAGTCGACTGTCTGACTAGAGTTATCAATATTTTATGTATAGAAAAATTCGTATATATTTTCTGATAAATGTAATTTGTATCGCTTTACTCAGTTTCTTCTTTATATCCTTTGTCATGCATATGATACTTTAAATGAATAATACGAATCATTTGTGCGAGTTTTTATATAACTATAATGGTTGTGATAAACTATTCTTCATTAATCATATGCGAGAACGACATCCGCAGTTTTATTTTAAACATATCGAAAAAGACTGGATAAATATTCGATATTATGAGAATTGGATTATAAAAAAATCTGGTCGGCGCTTGGCGGTAACCTGCGCGTTACGTTCTTCATGTACAGCAGTGTTATTTTTTATTAACTTATTCTGCCATTGAATGCTGACAAAAATACGGATGAAAACTCAATATATTAGCCATTAATAAATCCGATTGCCAAGATGATTGTCGACGCATGATATAGTCCCATCAATAAAATTTTCTTTTTTGAAAGCAGTTTCTATACTATATATAGAGTTTCCTCGAGCATTTTATCTTTGCCAGTGCAAGAAGCTTAGCTACCATATTCGCGATGCATGCCTGTGATCTTTGAAAATCTTAATACAGGATCAAATACTTGATGGACGGACGGGAAGGTATATGATAACATGGATGAAAGATTGTCAATGATCGTGCAACGATACATTCGAATTTTACAGTGAGTTATTTCTTACTAGCATCGCCAATGTTTCTTGTATCCAACATATATATATATATATCTATTATGTGCTTCAATTTAATTTTAATTGTTTAAGAACATTTAACAAAATCATACTTTTCCTGTGAAATATTTTTTACACGATAATGTTATCTTCCAATTTTATATCGTTAATAAACACGGTACTGCGTGAAATATCTATATTGAAAATTATAATTAAATATATATATTAAACATATGTTTTCTTGAATATCGTATAAATGCATATCGTATAAAAGTATGTACATATTTCACTAAGTGTATTGCAATTTCGAAGCAATATTAGAAATCAGTGTTTACGCGTTCTCGAATAGATCTTCACATTACAGGAATTGGAAACTAGATAGCCTATGAACCTTATAACATTTATTGTTCTGCTTACATCTGTTATGTTTACTATTTTTATTATTCTGCTACTATTTTTATTACTTACTATTTTATTACATTAACGAGCCTGTAACAGAAAAGATAAAAAAACTCATCCGCAATTGTGATAAATTTAATGTTTTACCCCGGACCTACAATAAAGTTCTAAGCCTTAAATCATAAGAAATGGACAAATCATAGTCTTTCTTGAATTCGATTGTAATTAATCAATTTCTTACGACTTAAGGCTTAAAACACCTATTGTAGATCCGGGGATACGTACTTTGTACGCATAGTATATTCACAGTATACTTTCACAATATACTTTTACAGTAGTAAAAATATTATAAATTTAATAATAAATTTATAAAATTTAGAATTCATTGTAGAAAGTAGCTCCTAGCAGCGTAAGTCTAGTCATGTTTCAAATAAAAGAAATGAGAAAAGCAATCTTGTAAACAGTGCAAAAAAGTCAGTGAAGTATTGATCGATTGGCATCGTCTGGAAAAAAGGATCTTGCACTCCTATGGACAATTACGATAATAAATATTTAGTCATATCGTTCAATAATATTTTGAATAAAGCTTTACATAAAAAATATATAAAATGTTTATTTAACATTTAAAAAAGTTAGTAATAATAAATATTTATCACGTAAATATTCTGTGCTTCTGGGTATGAATTACATATCATTTGTCCGATTGATAGATGAGTATCCATCATCTTCAACATGCGTACACTGATATAATATTCAAAATAAATAATTTTAGTTTATCTTTTGCATATTTCCCATTATAATTTTTCTTAGTATCGCTCGTGATAAAATTAAGCAAAATCAAAAATATTGAAATTTTATGTTCGCATTTTGTTTACTATTTAGACTAAATGCATAGACAAATTTCAACATAAATGATCTAAAACTTTTCAATTTAAAAAAATAAATATTTTTAATGTTATTCTAATATTAAAATGCAATTTTATTTTATTATATTATAATTTTTTTATAATTTGAAAAATATATTATAAATAAAAAAACCATTTGTTTCCATTAAAAAAAAATATTGTATTAATATTTTTAATATTTTTATCTTCATACGACTTGTACAAGCACTACGAAATATGTACATGTATGTAATCCTATTTTCTTATCCGCGTATAATAATATCTTATATGTAAGAAAAAACCGATTGCAATCTATCCAGATAAGTTGCAAAAAATATCTACGCGAGAAACGCAATTCATTCCGTTCATAATTCAGAGTTCAACGATAGAGAGATACACGTACTCGCTATTAAATGTTATTTGTATCGGTTTGATTAGCTTCCTCGTCGTATTTGCTATCATCTACATAGTGTGTCTACAGTTTTGAAATGGATAATGGATATCTTAAATGGATATCTTTAAACTCTTCAGAGCGTTGAGTTTCTGCATATTGGCTATCATGAAATATTTTTCATTGATTTTTCATGAAGATGTTCGCAATAATATCAAGGATATTGAGAGTGACTGAATAAATAAATAAGTATTACAGTGATCAGATCATGATGATTAGGAGCGTGAATTTGACCAGCACTTCATGGCACTAATTTGTATGTTCTTGTACGGCGGTGCTGTTTTTTTCTATCTTACCCTACCGTTCAGTGTCAGCAAAATTACAGAAGATAAGGGTAATCTGACATCAGTCACTAGTGTATCCAGTTGCCAGGATGATTATCAATGTACGACACCGGTGAACATTCGGATCGGGAACATCACAATAACTACCATAAGGTCACGCGATAAAAGTTGGCTATCATCGTGGAGCAATATCTCCGTCTGTACTGAGGTAATATTTACACACTGTAGAAAATATATTTCACTGTTTTGAAAATATATTTGATTTTTTATTTATATTTCCATCAAAATTCAAATGAGTGGAATGAAATTATAATATTTAAATCGCCGATTCAGCAATTCGTTAAAAAAATATTCTTTTTATTTTTATTGTAATTTTTATTTTAACTGGTTTTGTAGTTAGAACTTTCAAAATTTTGTTTAAATTTCTATGCTGTAGAGAAGTTACACATAACAAAAAAGGATATTAGAAAATGTAATAGTATATTATTATATTATTATATTATTATATTATTTTATAATCG
>NW_017259253.1:504330-534869 GCF_001594045.1 Atta colombica
TGCATCAAATATGTCTCGTTGAATTATTGGAATATGGAATATCACTACTGCATGGTCGGATATTATATGATTACGATATGCTGATATCACATCAAACCGTTGTAATAACTGCAAAATAAATCTGTGTTCGTGCGTGTGCGTGTATGTATGCACGCGTGTGTGTATGTATGTGTGTGTATGTGTGTATTTATTTATGAGATGATTATATATATTTATAGGAATGGAAATTGTACGATACTAAAAATTTGCTTACGTACTTTACTATATTAATAAGTATGTCATGCAATTTTTATATTTTGTTGTGTTGTTGAAATCCTCACGGACCAGGTAGTTGCATATATACATATATATATTTGTATTATTTAAATTTTTGTCTCTTTTATTCTAATAATTTAAAATAAAATTATGACGTAAAAACGTAGATCAAATTACAGTTTGTATAGTGTTAAAAAATAGGAGAAATGACATACATGACAGAGTGGTATCGATTACATCATAAAATAGCAATCGACCTAATTCTAATAATTTTAAGATCAAATGCCATTATTAAAATAACCGCCGGAAAAATAGTTCAGTTATCTATTGCAAGTTTTGAAGATGTAAATTTATCTAAATAGTGTATTAACATTTTTTTATAATATTTCGAGGCAGATTTGTTTTTATAAATTTCCATAAAATTGTTTAAAATATTTTACTATTTTTATATATGTACTTTTATATATGAACTTTTAACTATTTATATGTCTTAATGTTTATTATATTGAGTGTTTATATTGCTTATAATTTTTTAATATTCTAATACATGCGTCTAAAAAGATCTAAAAATTATTACATAAAAAATGCGCAAAGATTATTAAGATGAATCTATCAACTATAATTGTTTCAGGTCATGAAAACATCATTTGCGTATTTAAATATACTCAGAATAGTAGCGACATAACAAAATCTAGATGTATATGACATAAAAGCCAGATAACAAGATATTCAAATGAATAATCAATGTAATGATATAGCTGATTCTATGATATTAATAAGTATATTTTTTTCTTCTCAATAATGTCATTATGCTATATATCCCATTTTATGTTTTGTCTTATTAATAATACATTTTTATGTGTATAACAAACAAGATATAACTTTTAAGTCATCAGCTAAAGTGTAATATAAACTACCAAAAGACGTCACACTTTTGCCTAATATAATTTACATTAAGAATACTACTCGTTAAATAAAAATAACTGCGAATTTGATTATCTTTGTTGACCAAGCTATCCCATGAATTGTGTTCAGATGTCTCGTACAATTCATGTGATTTCGTGCAACTAGTAGCTATAAGTATCGATTATAGTCTGTCTCAGCTGGATGGCGTACAAATTTGTTCTCTCTCCTCGCATGTCCGCGCAGGCGCTGGCATAACCACTTGAAAAATCAAGTAGTAGGATTATAGCCCGTACTATCAGTACCTGGCGCGTTGTCTATGAATCGACTATGAAGCGCGTTTCTAGCGAGATCATTGTGAACAATTACAAACAAGACAATGATTATAGTTTACAGTTAAATCGTTGGTTTTTGAAATCGATAGGCGCTTGGCCAGAAATACAAACAAATTCAATGATTAAGACTGTATTAATAAATATCTTGCGAATAATATGTCATTCATTAATAGCTTTTACCGTGATATCTGCTGTATTATATATATTATTTGAAGAAAAGGATTTCCGTTTGAGACTCAAGGCTATTGGACCTACGAGTCATATTCTGATGGGTGGAATTAATTACTGCTCGCTCTTGCACCATAATAATCGGATACGTACGTCTATAGAGCACATGGAGACCGATTGGCGGATGGTGAAGAAAAAATATGATCGGGAATTAATGCTACGAAACGCGAGAGTGGGACGCGTTATAGCGGGCATTTGCGCGCTTATCCTGCAAGGTGGCGTTATTTGTTACAACATAGCGAGAGGAATGTCACGGATATCCGTGAAAATCGGCAACAAGACAATTGAAACAGGTCGTCTACCTTGTCCATCCTTCAACAAAATCGTAGACACCAGACTTAGTCCAGTATATGAGATCGTGCTCGCGTTGCAGTGTCTTTCGACCATCGTGGTAAATAACATCACGATCGGTGCCTGCGGTCTCGCCGCGGTTTTCGCGATGCATGCATCCGGTCAACTCAATGTCGTGATGTTACATCTCGAAGAACTCGTCACCGAGCGACAAGATCTCTTTCAGCTGAGACTGGCAAACATTGTGGAGCATCACCTGCGAGCCTTGAGGTAAAAACTAATTTTAAAAGATTATGTACAAATAAATTTTAATTCTCTACGAGAAATGATACGGTTGTATATTTTATAAACTTTGACTGATTCTTGAATAATTTTTAAAACTAATTTCTCGTAAAACGTAATTTTTATCTGAAAAAAGTGCCAAAAAAAAGTAATATGTGGAAAAATTATCTAATATTTTTTTTCTAAATATATCATATTTGCAGAATTGTAACTATCGCGGCTGTAAGATATTCGGATAAAAAAATTGTGTGTCTTTAACGTCGCGGCTGTTGCTGGATGTGTCGATTGCAGGTTTCTTTCACATTTGGAGGCAATTATGAGTGAGATATGTTTTGTGGAATTAATCGGGTGTACATTCAACTTGTGCATGTTAGGATATTACACCATTACGGTATGCTTAAAATTTAAGAAAGGTGAATATGTGACAGATTGTATATATCGTTACTACATCTATATTATAAATGCTGCTTACTTTGTATAACTTGTATATTCTTCCAGGAATGGCATGAAGAGAGTATAAACACTATAATAACATATATCATGGTATTAACAGCAATGATGTTTAATATCTTCATATTTTGCTTCATTGGCGAACTCGTGTCGGATCAGGTACATAAAGTAATTGTGTTCCATTTCAAAAGCTTTTCTTATATGTTTATCTGCAATTCAAATATTATTCACACTTGGATTCATAGTGTAAAAAAGTTGGTGAAGTAGCTTATATGACGGATTGGTATAAATTACCACATAAAATCATTCTTGGTCTTATTTTAATAATCTTGCGATCAAGAATTGTTACCAAAATCACGGCTGGAAAAATATTTCATATGTCTATCCAGACTTTCGGTGTTGTAAGTATTATGAAAATTATAAATATAACTTTTAATAAAATTAAAATTTAGTATATTTAATATATTTTTTATTGCTAAAAATATTATTGCAAAAAGTAATATAAAATTGCATAACTTTATTTTAAATATAATGTTTAAAATGAAGTTATGCCATTTTATATTACTAATATGCATATGTATAAAACTTATTAAAATGCAAAATTAATTACTAAACATTTTAGGTAATTAAAACGTCGGTCGCATATTTAAATATGCTTCGAACTTTGACTATGTAAATGCTATGAATGTAAATAGTAAAATATGAATATTTGTAATATTCTCTATTTAGATATATTAAAAAATATATAAAATTTTTCATATAGAAATTATGTGTATTTCATACGTAAACCTAATACAAATCTAATCCACACATATAAACATACAAGCACATATATGATAACGGATGCATTACGATAGAAATTAGAAAAAATTAATATGAGTATAAATGCCTCTATGCTTAGATTTTGTATTATATAGTAGAGGTGATAATGAGTATACGCATAGAATTAATGTCTCGATGTATAATAATAATTCAGTTAGCATCACTGTATGGGCTTTATCAGTAAGTTAAGTTATAGAAAATTCATTCTATTATTTGATCATAGTTGAGAAGTAGAAGTAAAAATTAATATTTTATCGATTATTATTATAATTTTTTGTTTCTAGGTTTTAAATGTATTTTAAATGTTTCATTGCGAATCAAGAACTTTTCTCACACATTTTAATATCAATTAAAGGATAATCCTTTTCTTGTCAATAAAATAGTAAATAATATTCTTTATTATATATTTTAGTTTTTTCTTTATATAATACGACTATCTATCAAGCAACGTCAATCAAGTTGTAGTAATTACATTATCTAAAAATACGTAATGCTTTAGAGGTAGAGAATGAATATGTATTCTTGCCTCCATATATATATTATCCCAAAAATGTTCAGTCTCTGATGGATATTGTCAATGCACAATGATATTGTCTTTACTTTAAAAGTATCTCTGTACTACTAAAGTAAATTAAATTTTATATATTTTATATAATTTTTATTAAAATCTTTATATTAAAAGTATTAATGGCTAATAAACAATTCTTTTTACAATTAATCCTGTTGCTCGTAATCGAGCGTAATGACTTCTTTCATATGCATACCTGTGGTGCGCACGCTATATTGAACTATATGATTATACACATATGGGACTTATATTTTTTAACGTCGATTCCGAACGTCAAAATTTTGTTAGAGAAGCATTTTTGATAAAGATACTCTCGGTTGTCACTTCTTTTCGAGAGGAGATACAAATGTATGAAAATATTGTTGGGTTTATCAGAAATCGAATCTCGAGATCTCTAACATAGCAGATAAGTGCGCTGTCTGCTCGTGCTGCCACACTCGCTCTCTTCGTAATAAACATTATAAAATTTCAAATTTATCTGTACTATGAAAATTAAGTTTTTTTTAAAGTTTTTTGTAAAGTGATATGATTGACATAACTAGGAAATACAATCTTGTAGTACAAAAAATCGACGAAGTATCCTACATGACCGATTGGTATCGTCTGCTAGAAAAATATCGAACTATCCATTAGTACTTTTGATAGCGTAAATAAAATATCATTTATTAAATTGATTCATGAAACATATGACTTATGTGTCATTTTTCTAAATAGGTGATTAATATATCAGTTGCTTATTTGAACATATTACGTGCATTAACTATATAGACAACTCAAAATGTACAAGGAAAAAAAAGATATAGCTTACATAATTAAAAATATTTAGTTATGAGCAATATAGAAACATCATCCTAGTTTCTCTTTATATAATAAAATCTTTATATAATAGAAATGTATATAATTGATATGATTTGTTTAATTTGATGTGTCAATTACATCAATATTTAGCAGGCGCGATCTGAAAACCAAAACTTAATTAGGAGATTATTTACTATAGATAAGTTATATATCTATAATTGCGTCAACCGTGACATTATAAAGTATGATATTAAAATAATAAAAATTAAATTATTAATAAGAATTAATTTCTTATTTAATCATGCTATAAATTAGGTTGCAATTTCGAAAAACAAAAGTACCACCAAAGTGATTCACCACACTTACAAAAATATGTATACGTGAAATGCCGTTATTGCTGCAATATAAATTAACTTAACTATTGTACTGTAGTTCAAGCAACCACATAAATAGTTGTTCCATATTTTACTATTTAATTTGGTTAGCATCACTAGATTCTGTGCAGACCAACCATATTGTTTTTCCTGTGTACAAATTATAACTACATTTCTGTAGATACAATAAAAAATATGAAACTAGTAATTTTATAAAATTAATTAAGCATTCAGTATGGCATTAAAGAAAGAATAAGAATAAGAAATACATAGAGATTTAATAAATAAAAAGATGTGCGTGAACTTTGACATTTATTCTAAAATGTGATACTTCTTTCGTGTCTTATTTTACTAATTTTTTTTCTATTTAAATTCTAATAAATTTCAATTCTAATAAATTTCAAAGTATAGTCATTATATTTCAAAATATTAATTCATTTAACGTATACATATTCATCTAATTATCTAATTTTATGAAAATGTATATGTATGATTTCGTACATATGCAATATTTATATTCCAAAGAAAAATTTATAAAGGAAGAATGAGAATCGCGATCCTTACCGCAATTCTTCTCGCAAAACATACTCGTGAAAGAAGTTATATGCCTTACGTATCTAATTCACAATACAGTAACTAATATATCACACAAGGAAGAGGAAGAAAAAATCCTCTCTTACCCTTCGTGGTTATCAGAATGACTATAAAATGCACCCCTCAACTTCATGACGTGGATCGCTCTTTCCTTGGAAGTTGAATGCGCAAGCGCCTGATATGACTACGTATTCTCGACTTTCGGTCCTTTCAGTACTACCTGAGCTTCCGTGCTTTAATGATGCGGAAATCATCCTGCACTCAGAATTCAAATCCAGTAGCGACCGTTTATGATCATGAGAAATACGCGAGGCTAAGTATTCAGCAGATCCGTTGGATAATGAAGTCAATTGGTATTTGGCCCAATTCACTCAAATCCTCTTCTTCGATAAAGAAATATGTGCGCGTGCTAATGAACATAATTTATCTCGGTATAATGGCTTTTCTCTTCATTCCGGGCGTCTTCTACGTCGTGCTCGAAGTCGAAGACATATACAATACTTTGAAGTTCATTGGGCCGTTATCCTTTTGCCTGATGACTATCATGAAGTACAGCTCGCTGGCCTTTTGTAGAAGAGATATCCGTGTATGTATCGAGCATATCAAAATCGATTGGAGGAATACGTGGTATCACGACGATCGCGCGATTATGACTAAAAACGCGGAATTCGGCCGTCGTCTCATAGTGATCAACGGGTTCTTCGCGTACAGCGGTGCCATATTCTTTCACATCGCCATGCCGATTAGCATGGGCAAGATTACAGAGAGTAATCTGACGTACCAACCATTGCCGTATCCGGTCTCAAGGATTATTGTCGATACGCGTCATAGTCCAATAAATGAGATTTTCTTTTGGACTCAGTTCGTGTCGGCTGTCGTTTCGCAAACCGCTGTGACCGCTACCTGTGGTTTGATTGCCGTTTTGGCAGTACACGCTTACAGTCGTCTGGAGGTTCTCATGCAATGGATTGTGCATTTAGTGGACGGGAGAGAGGACTTTTCTAATAACGTAGACGAGAGGCTGGCCATAATTGTGCGAGAACATGTGCGAATTTTATGGTAAGTCCGCTATTCAGAAAATAACAATTATCTCTTTTAAATGTGTTGCATATTCAATATCCTCATTATTTTAATTTCTCGTACATTTAAAAAATAAGTTGTAAACTGTTAATCATCTCTGGTCTACAATTTATCTACAATAATACTTGTGCAATAATGCTTTTCTTTTCACTATAATGCTAATCATTACGTTGTAATAACATTTTTTTTAAAACAAGAAAAATTTATTGTTTTGAAACACTCAAAAATGATTATATAAATTATATACTGTTTTCTTATTTGTAATATTATGATTAATTAATTGTTATACATATTTCCATTCACGTACGTGTATTATTTTGCAGTTTTATAGAGTTAACAGAAAAAATATTGCACAAGATATCTCTTGTGGAAGTTGTAGGAAATACGCTCAACATATGTTTCCTTGGATATTATACAATTACGGTAGGTACATTGTGTAAAATATGTGGCAAAACCAATTATTCTGCAATAATATTGGAATACGGATGATGTATGCAAAATATGTTTTCGAAAATAGAAAATTTTAATTGCAGGAATGGGAAAACGGCTTTGCAATAACATACATTATTCTGCTTATGAGTTTTGTCTTCAATCTTTTCGTATTTTGTTATATAGGTGAACTTGTTGCCGAGCAGGTATGATTTGGATTACCGCCAAAATTAAAATAAAAAGTTTTATTATTGCAAATGCAAAAATAATTTGAGTGTAATTCATTTAATCAATTAATGAATCAATCCTGTATATAGTGCAAGAGAGTTAGTGAGGTTTCATACATGATCGATTGGTATCGTCTATCAGAAAGGAAAGCTCTAGCTATTATACTAATGATTGCGATGTCCAATTCATCGGTTAAACTTACTGCTGGGAATATCATTGAGTTATCTATGATCAGTTTCGGTGATGTAAGTATTTACAAATTAATTATAAGTTTTATAGAATAAATTTTTAATTGCATGACTCATAAACGTTTATTAAACAGGTGATTAAGACATCGATTGCCTATTTAAATATGTTACGTACACTTACTACTTAAAAATTTTTCATAAATTACAGTACTGATAATTGATGTAAATTGTATTTGTTGCAAAATAAATAATAATATCAAACCAGTTAATTTTATAAAATACCAATATATCAATTAATCAATCTTTACATGAAAATAAAAGAAGAAATGAAGCTTCGAATACAGATTTAATAAGTAAGAAGCATTAAATTAATACTAATTCAAGAATCTAATACGTCTTTTATACTTAGGTTTTTAAAATAACTTCTAGTTCACTTTGTGCGATGAATGTAAATATTTCTCTACTACAATTTCATAATTATTTAGAAAAAAACGGTTCATTAAAATAACAAATTTTAAAATGTTGATAAATTATTTCCCACATACAAACAAATATAAAAATGTATTTTATATATTTATAATAAATGTTTTTTATATATTTATAATAAATTTATATATTTATACATAAATGTTAACTAAATTCATTTAATAAAATTCATTTAATAAAATTGCTTTTATTTTCTTTTTTTTTCTGTAAACATTTAATCTTAATATTGATTTTTTATTATTTTAATTGGGAGCGAATAGTTATTCGTATTTTACTTATATTTTGTCTCAAGAGTACTCAAGAGTATATCAGATAAAACAGAATTTTAAATAGAGATATTTAAAGCAAAAATTCAAGTAAGCATATGATGTGCTAGTATGCAGAACGAAAGACATCTTTTAATCTTCTAACGTAAAAAATTATATTTCGTGGATAAAAAATTTATCATGTTTTCACATGACTTATAACTGACAGCAATCATCTTCTTATTCGATCATCTTCTCTTTATCTTTATTATCTCTATATCCTCTATTTTTATTACACATTATATTGAACTTTATATGCAACAAGTTATACTATAAATATCGATTGTGTATAGTCAGCCGACACAGCTACGTTTTTTTCTGTCAAGAATAAGTCATATGTTCGCATATGTACCGCCGTATTTAAATTGCTATAGGCAGTAGTAAAGATCCTGTAATCAGAATTTGGCGAAAGCGGACACCATTTCTAATTGATTCTGTGATTTTGGTTCACTCGGTATTCTTCGGATAGCTCCGTACATTCTCGGAAAACGAGTGCGAAGGAAAGAAAGAGATAGATAACTATACAAGCAGATGAGTAAGGCTATAAATGCTTTGAAGCATTTGATGGATCAATGAGAAAAAAGAATTTTACAAATTGATTTATCGAAAAATGCTTTAAAGCATTTGTAATATCATATTGACCATCCTAAAACCTGTGTCAAAGAGATTAGAAATCGTTCCGAGACCTTGGACAAAGAGAAAATTAATAAATTATAATTCAGCCAATTGATCAACTCAATTGGTTTCTTCAAGTATTGTCACGTATTGCCTATCACGCATTCTAATATTTTTTGCGTATGCGTTCATACGAGAAAGTAACATCTATTATCTCTTTCTATTCGCCATTTTTGGTCTATTCATCAAACTTTGATTGTAGGATCTCTAGTACAGACTAATGATTGACACGCTCACCACAGATAAAGTACAGTGCGTTCTTTCGTACCAGTCTAAAAATATTTATATTTAAAATAATAATTTACAGCCTTCACCTAAATTGATGGATTTTAAAATCGGTAAATGTTTAGAGCTTGAGAGAGCTTTAGAGCTTGCTCAAGAAGATTTTATCGAAAATTCTGAAATTTATGAATTACTCCTCGATAACTCTCACTGTAATACTCTCTTTACGGTATATTCTTCTCGAAGAGAAGGATATTCGTTTAAACTGTAGGCCATGGAATCTACAATTTACTGGCTTAAAGATGGTATAAATTATTGCTCATATTTATGTTAAAAGGATACGTAAATTTATCGAACAAATGAAGATTGATTAGCGAATGGAAGAGATCGCAAGGAGAGAGATTTTTTTTTATCATCATTAAGACAAGGAGTGCATTCGTTTCATGCATGATGCATCATTTACTCTTGTTGTTCACCGAATGTTAAACAAGGATAAATGATGCATCATGCATGTGGTAACCATATTTTCTTTAAAAAAATGAAGGACAAATCTGAAAATTTTAGAGTTTTCTTCCTACATGTTTTCAAATCGGTTTAACTATCAAGAATCTGTGCATATAGAATTTTATTGCACAGTGCTACTAATCAAATTGAGATAATGCGCAATTTTCTGATAATTTGAAACTGATTCGACTGTATTGGAACAAATCCTTGATCTGAAATAATAAAAAGTTCGAAAGAATAAAAAATGAAAGCAACTCTAGTTTGAATTTAATGTAAAAAATTAAGAAATATAATTAACAAAAACAAAGTGTATTTATATGTATAAAACTGTAAAATATTTTCCATAAAAATTTGTTCATTAATATAATATTATATACAAACATTGGAACGCTAGTTAGAAAAGAATTTCCCGTAATGTCAAAATAAAGGATAATATTGGAAAATAAAGGACAAAATTGAATTTTGAAGATACAAATAAATTTAAATGATAGCTATCTGAAATAAAAGACTTTTCAATAAAGGTATGGTCACCGTAATCATGCGTGAAACCATGGAATATTAAGATGTGCCTTCCAACAAGCGACATAGTGCGATACAGTGATCATGTGACCTTTGTTTAACAACATCATCATTACATCCTTGTTGTTTGGCAAACAACAAGGATGTAATGATCCATGATTGTATCACAGCGTGTCATTTGTGTCTCTTGTTGGAAGGCATACAAGAATAAGACTAAACTCAAATCCGATCACGAAAAAAATGAGTTCGAAACACGCTGTTGAAAACGCTATGGCAGAAATTTGAGCGCTCCTGTCGGAGAAAACTTAAAGGATTTGATAAATATTTTTCTTCCTATTTTTCTGTAATTCTGTACATTTGTATATTTTCATGCGTAGAATATATTTCTGAGAAGGAAAGTTGTCAAGATTCGTTTTTATTCTTTTTAATTTCAAAGTTTTTTGATCGATAAGTTAAAAAAACGATAATTTATGGCTATGCATATGTATGTGTATATGACCTATGACAGTCAATACTTCCAACTTTTCCCACAAGGCCATTATGGCACTAAAACCACATCGGCCTGATATTCCATGAGTTTTTCGACACCGTGTTTCGAGCCCATTTTCATAACTAAAATTTAGTCTTCTATCTCTTCGTGCGTGAAATGGAATACGTCTATGATGAGACACACTAGAAGAAAATGCATTGTAGCAAGCATTTAAGGGAATTCTAAAGCGAAGCTCGAATTCTAACGAAGTCACCAGAAGTCGCTATTTTTCCAGCGCATCGACATATCTTTATGTATTATCACACCAATTTCTCACGAAACCTATGATACTCTCAGTCGCACATTCGTGTCAATTTTCATATAACAAATTCGCGATATAGTTTAAATCTAATTCTAAGAATTCGACGTTGTTTGTCCGTGCAAACTATGTATTTGTGGATTACTCATTCGTAGGTACAGTTGCAAAACTTTCGTATAAAGTAAATGTTGAGACATTGATGTGATATTATATAAAGGTTGCGTTGCGTTTCACGCATGATGCGCATGCTGCATTATTTATCCTTGTCATTCTCGAATGTTAAATAAGAGTAAATGATGCATCATGCGCATCATGTGTGAAATAGAACGCAGCTAAAGACATGTCAATGCGCGGCGCGATCTCTGATGATTTCGGAGCTTCTCTTAAGCATTCATCATGCAAGGTGATATTTTTTTGTTACATTGTAACGAGGAGAAAATCACGTAATCAACAATGAAATAGTCGCAATAAGTCATTTATTATGTCCATTTTTAAATATGATTGTGGATTTGGATATCAAATTTAACCTCAGTATCCTGTTTACGCTTCAGTCTCTGTGTATGCTACAGTCTTTCATCCCTCATCATGAACAACACTATAGTGCATACGGGTTGATCGCATTATTCGCGATACACATTCAATTGCAACACGATCTGACTTCTCAGCTCATGAATCAATGGTAATAAACAACCAAATTCAAATTGGCGGAGAAGGAATTATTAATTATATTATGCCACTCGGGGGCATGACATTGACAACAATGTCAAAGGCAAGATCATTGGAGGATAATTCTCTATATTAAATAATTATCATGTTTTTTTTTCTGTAATTTCTGTAAATGTAACATATTAGTACGACATTAAAGAAAGTATAAGAATAAGAATAAGAAATAAATACAGATTTAATAAATAAAAAGATGTGTGCATAAATTTTGACATTTATTCTACAATATGATACTTCTTTCGTGTGTTATTTTTCTATTTTTTTATCGTTTACTATTTACAATTAAATTTTTTATTTTAATGAATTTCAAAATATGATCATTATATTTCAAAATATTAATAAATTTAATATATATACATATTCATCTAATTATCTAAATTTATGAATATGTATATGTATGAATTTATACATATGCAATATTTTTATTCCAATGAAGAATTCATAAAAGAAGAATCGCGATGCTTACCGATTCTTCTCGCAAAACATACTCATGGAACAGGTTATGTTACGCACATAATTCACAGAACATAATAACCAATATATACAAGGAAGAAGAAGAAAAAATTCTCGTAGTTGTCAGTATGACTATAAAATGCACCCTTTAACTTCATGACGTGATTGATCGCTTTTTCCTAGGAAGTTGAGCGCGCAAGCGCTTAACGTGACTACGTGTCCTCGACTTTCAGTTTCCTTTCAGTACTACCTGAGCTTCCGTGCTTTAATGATGCGGAAATCACCCTCTACTAAAAAATCAAATTCAACGACCGTTTACGATCGCGAAAAAGACGCGCAAATAAATATACAGCAGATCCGTTGGTTACTGAAATCAATCGGCATTTGGCCCAATTCACTCAAATCTTCTTCTTCAATAAAGAAATATGTGCGCGTGTTAATGAACGTAATTTATCTCGGTATGGTGGCTTTTCTCTTCATTCCGTGCGTCTTCTACGTCGTGCTCGAAGTCGAAGATATATACAATATCTTAAAGTTCACCGGACCATTGTCCTTTGGCCTGATGGTTACTATGAAGTACAGCTCGCTAGCCCTTCATGGGAGAGATGTCCGTATATGTATCGAGCACATCAAGACTGATTGGAGGAATACGTGGTATCATGGTGATCGCGTGATTATGACTCGAAACGCGCAATTCGGCCGTCGCCTTATAATAATCAACGCATTTATCGCGTATGGCGGTATTACGTTCTATCACATCGCCATGCCATTGAGCATGGGCAAGATCACAGAGAGAAATAGTAATCTGACGTACCAGCCACTGGTGTATCCAGTCGCAAGGATGATCGTCGACACACGTTATAGTCCAATTAATGAGATCTTCTTTTGGATTCAATTTGCATCGGGTGTCATTTCGCAAACTGTCGCGACCGCTGCCTGTAGTTTGACTGCCGTTTTGGCAGTACATGCTTACGGCCGTCTGGAAATTCTCATGCAGTGGATTTTGCATTTAGTGGACGGGAGAGAGGATTTTTCTAATAACGTGGACGAGAGGCTAGCCATAATTGTGCGACAACATGTGCGAATTTTGTAGTAAGTTCACTATTCAGGAAATAACAATCATCTTCTTCTATATTTGTTGCATATTCAAAATTTTCATTTTTATTTTTAATTTCCTATAATAACATTTGAAGAATATCGTGTTAAATTATTAATCATCTCATACTTTTCTTTTCGCTATAATACTATTATTATTATGTTTAGCAGCCTTTTTACACTCAGTCATCAGGTCAATTGTGGAAAAGAATGCAACACATGCAAATAATAATTTTGAGATTTACAGATTACATAATGAATCTGAAATAGACAATTCAATTTTAATTTCGTTATACATGATCTCTATGTTTACGAATATTCCTTTAAATCTTGCAATCAGTAGCATTAAAAAAAGGCATTTAATTACTTTAAAAACGAACCATTGAACGAATTTGTTGAAACTTTAAAATTTATTTTCTCTTCGATTTTCTTTACATTCAACAATAAAATTTACGAGCACCCTATAATTAAAATTCGGCACCCATGTGAGTTTCTCCTTATTTCTTGTCTGAACTTGTATTGCGAGATTTGAAAGAAAAGATTTTAAATTCTTTGAATTTTAATTCTATATTTTAACTCCAGATATGTAGATGACATTGTTTTGACCGCACCTAGTGATCAAGTTGATAACATATTGATCAATTTCAATAGCATCTACGAAAAAATTCAATTCACATTGGAAATCGAAAATAATAGATCTCTTAGTTTTTATCTCCTTCTTAAACGCGAAAATAAAATTATTATTAATTGGTACCACAAAAAAATTTTTTCAGACAGATATTTATTCTTCCTATCAAATCATCCCATTTCTCATAAAATTGACTCCATCTACAACGTTGTCGCCAGAGTAATCCTTTTCTTACACTATCTTTCGTCAAAAGAATTTTGAATTAGTGATCATTCTTTTAATGTAATAAAAATAATTGTTATATTTGACGTTGATTTTCAACTACATCAACAATAGAATCAAATAATAATACATAAATTCAATTACAATTTTTCACAAGATAATGACGATTTAATCTCGAACACTAAAAATAATAATGTCAAAAAACTTTTTCTGGTACCATATGTACCCAAAGTCTCTAACTCTGTCATTTCGTTTTTCAACAGGGCAATGTTCACGATTGGACATAGTTAATTAAATAAATTAAGCTCATTTATTAGAGTTCAAAAAAATAAATTAGACAAATTTCAGAATCGAAATGTCGTTTACAAGATCAATTGTGAGGATTGCTCTGCACCTTACGTGGGACAGACGAAGAAACGATTGAAGACGCGTATGCATGAGCACAAAAGTCAGATGGGACTCATCTGTAAATATTCTGTTACTGAACACATATTAAATCACAATCACAAATTTGATTGGAAAGATGTATCAATTTTAAATACAGGATTCAATTATAAAAACGGATGATCTCAGAGATGTATCAGAAAACAGGGAAATGACTCACACAAAGATACAGAGCATCTAGACATATCTTACAATAATTATTATCTATTAAAATACACGTCTAATGAAAATAAATAGGTTTCAATTTTGATCTCAGTCTATTAATGTTTATAACCAATCATTTTAACGTTTAACCAATTCAAACGTTTTTATTGTAATTGATCTCCTGGTTTATATGTAAATCTTAATCTTTACTGTTCCAATTAATCTTGTTTTAACATTTGACAATTAATTTAATAATGACATAATTCTATTTGACCTCCTTCATATAGATCTTAATTCCATTTCAATTACTTATTGATAACATTTTAATAATATTGTATCATTATTTTATATAAAACAATTTAGATAACATATCTGCATGTCAATTTTAGCAATGAATATTATCCAAAATAATTTCACCATTATGCACTCACATTATGAAACAAGAATTCAAGATTTAAGGAAATATCTTATCCGTTGCAACTATTTGAAATGTACCATCACAACGAATTATACGAAATGTCAATCTTTCGATATCGATCTTTTATTCAATTATTGCTGAAGAAGGATTTTGTTTTGAAACGTACAATTTTATATGTCATTACTTAATGTTCTTTGTTTAATAAATTTATGATATACAATTTCTAATCTCAATTGGTTCGATTATAGACCATTTTTTTATGGATTTACTATCATTATGATTGTAGCAATTTTTTAAAAACAAGAAAAGCTTATTTATTGATAACTCGCACAAAAATTATCATAAGAATTATATACTGCTTTCTTATTTGTAATTTCATGATTAATTGATTGTTATATTTCCAAGCATACGTGTATTATTTTGCAGTTTTATTAAGTTAACAGAAAAAGTATTACGCCAGATATCTCTTGTGGAAGTTGTAGGATGTACGTTGAACATATGTTTCACTGGATATTCCACAATTATGGTAGGCACATCGTACAAAATGTATGGTAAAATTCACTATTCTGCAATAATATTAGAATACGGTTGATGTATGCAAAATATGTTTCCGAAAATAAAATATATTAATTACAGGAATGGGATAACGACTTTGTAATATATATAACATACATTGTTCTGTTTATGAATTTCACCTTCAATCTTTTCGTATTTTGTTATATAGGTGAACTTGTTGCCGAGCAGGTACCATTTCGTACCGCCAAAAATTAAAATAAAAATTTTGTCTGCTACTAAAGCAAAATACATATGTATATATTTAATAAAATTAATCAATTTCTTCAGGCTCAAACGAAATAAATCAATGTTGAATTTATTAAATGTATTAATGTTGAATCATTCCAATGATTCAACATTGATACATTTAATAAATTAATAAATCAATCCTGTACGTAGAGCAAGAGAGTTAGTGAAATATCATACATGATCGATTGGCATCGTCTACCAGGAAGGAAAGCTCTGGCTGTTATACTAATGATTGCGATGTCCAATTCATCAGTTAAACTTACTGCTGGGAATATCATTGAGTTATCTATGATCAGTTTTGGTGATGTAAGTATTTATATAAATTAATTGTAAGTTTATAGAATAAATTTTTAATTGCATGACTTATAAATATTTATTAAACAGGTGATTAAGACATCGGTTGCCTATTTAAATATGTTACGTACACTTACTACTTAAAAATTTTTTATGGTATTAAATTATAATACTGATAATTGATATAAATTGTATTTGTTGCAAAATAAATAATAATATCAAACTAGCAATATATAATGTAGAAAAAGAAACAATAATTAGAACAAAACAATAAATTTATTAAAATAAAAAAATAAAAAATGTTGATAAATTATTTCTCATATACATATAAATTATATAATGTATTTTACATATTTTATATATTTATAATAAACATAAATGTTGGCCGAAATTTATTTAACAAAATCGCTCTTATTTTCTTATTTTTTTTTAATATTCTATTAATAATCATAATATTAATTTCCTATTAATATTTTAATTTGAAGCGATTTTAATAATTATTTGTATTTTGCTTATATTTCTCAAGAGTATATAAAGTAGAGTTTTTAGTAAAGATATTTAAAGCGAAAATTCAAGTAAAACATACGATGTGTCAGTAGGCAGAACAGATATATCTTTTATGTATGGAACTATATATTTCACAATTAATTAAAAATTAAACGTGTTTTCACGTAACGTGACTTATAACTGATACCACTTATTCGATCATTTCCTATCTTCCTGACATATATATTATTATATCTTTCTTACACATATTATATTGAACTTTATATGCAACAAGTTATACTGTAAATATCGATTGTGCACAGTCAGCCGACACAGCAATATACTTTCTCTCAGGAATATGTTCGCACACGTACTGCCGTAACTACTTGATTTGCTATGGGCAGTAGTAAAGACTACTGATTGACATACTCAGACTTATATCTGCACCGCAGATATAATATAATGCGTTCCTGTACCCAAAATAGATATTTACAGATAAAGTAATAATTTAGAGTCTTCAACTAAATTGTTGAATCTTAAAACCAGTAGATGTTTAGATATTGATGATCGAAATTTTGTCGAAAACTTTGAAATTAACGAATCACTCCTTGATAATTCTCACTGTGATACTCTCAATACGATACATTTTTCTCGAATAAAAGGATTCGTTTAAAAGCTATAGGTCGTGAAACCTACAAGTCACTGATTTAAGGACAATATACATTATTGCTCGTATTTTTATGTTAAAAGGATCAGATACGTAAATTTATTGAACATATGAAGATTGATTGGCGAAAGGAAGAGATCGCAAGAAGAAAACATTAAGACATGATGAGACATGCTAAAGAAAGACAGCAATCGTTTGAGAAGATTCTAAACCAACAGGAAATTACCGACAATTGCGGGTTGCCAATTTCTCCGAATTGAATTTATATCGCCAAATCCTTTTATACAATAAAAATACGCATAAAATAAACATCGTCCTCATTAAATGTGACGAAAAAAATCGAGGAAAAAATTAAAGGTTCAATTTATTTCAGCTCTCACAGCTGTCATCTCAGATAAAAATTTCCTTAATGCAGAAATTCTGTAGGTCGTACGTACCAAATGATATACCTTCCTCGGAAGCGTATGACATATATGAACAATCCTGAGTTTGCGAAATTGTGATCAGAGAACAAACAAAAAAGATTTTTCAAAATTGAAATCGTATTTTTTGTATAACAATATATATAATACAATATTATATAACATAATATATTATATATATAATATATTTTTATTAACTTTTTTCCTTTTTTACAGAAATTCGAAAATCCTTTTCCACAATTAAAATATACACATTAATACGTATATGTAAGATGGAATTTATTCCGAGAATGACAAAAAATTTCGAAATTGAAATCTTAAAAAAAATTTTTTATCGTTCTTGATATAAACTTCACTTCGCAGACACATATTAATGCGTATATACTTTAATCCTGAAAAAAGATTTTCGAATCTGTGAAAAAGAAAAAAATATTTGTTATACAAAAATTATATAGTTTAGTTGGTAATACAGACGACTTTAGGATTCTATTGAGGAGAAGTCACCAGAGATCGCTGTTTTTCCAACGCAACGATATGTCTTTATACAATAAAACTTATACAATAAAACTTTATACAATAAAACTTTTTGTATTAAGGAAGCATCTACGTCAGATGACAGCTCTACACATTGAAAAAAAATGTAAATTTTTAACTTCTTTTTCCGATTTTATTATAAAACTTATTACAGCACTTCCAAATTTTGCGTCTACTTTAATCCCTGTAAATGAATTTTTGATTCTGTTCAGTAAATTCGGAGATTTATATCTATTTGCGAAATCTCAATGATTTGACCACTCCAGCATCCCTTTAAGCGAAATAGCTTTCGTGGAAATTGGAAGCTATACGATAAACATATATTTGTGTGGATATTATGTTATGATGTTACGCATATTGTGTAACAAATACGTGTCGCAAAATGTATATTTTTTTTTAAATAAAATTATAAATTATTGCATTACAATCAAAATCTTTAGCAATATGTATAACGTGTTTTCATATATAAGAATGTTTTCGTTGAAGGAAAGATAAAACTAGTATTATATATTAATTTATATTTTTCTTGTTTTGTTCCTTATACAATGTCTATATATTGGGTGTGGGAAAAAGTTCGTGGCGTTTTTCCCGCATTAAATGTTCAGCAGTCGGCACTATTAATCGCATCGGCAACACTAGACGTGCGTTTAAAAAGTGACATTTTAATCTTTGTTTTGAGCCGAAAAAGATTGAAATCGGTGGATGAAAAGTTATTTTATTTTGAAAATGAAAATAAATAAGGAAAAAATTCGCTATATTTTGCAGTATCACTATGATAAAGGCAAGAATGCTGCACAGGCTTGTGAAAAAATTTACGCTGAAGATACTATTTACGATGAAGATACTCTATCAAAATCAGCAGTACGGAAATCGCTCGCTTTCGTGCTGGGAATTTCGATGTGAAAGATGAACCTCGCTCCAATCCAATTGGTCGTCGACCAATCACTGAAAGTCCGATGAAATCATGGTAAAAGTCAAGCGTGATAAGCACTGTGGAGATTGCTAGGGAACTAGGCATCGACCACAAAACAGTTTTAAATCATTTACACAAAGCTGGATACAAAAAGAAGCTCGATATTTGGGTTCCTCACGAGTTGAATGTTAGGAACATGATGGACCGAACATTTGTGATACGCTACTGAAACGGAATGAAATTGAGTCATTTCTGAAGAGAATGATAACTGGTAATAAAAAATGGATTACCTACGACAATCCAACTAGAAAAAGATCATGGATAAAGAAAGGAGAGAAGGCGCAAGCAATCGCAAAACCTGGATTGACGAGGAAGAAGGTGATGTTGTGTGTGTGGTGGGACTGGAAGGGAATCGTTCACTATGAGCTGTTATCGTCCAATCAAACAATTAATTCCGAACTCTATTGTGAACAACTGCAGAGATTACATCAAGCAATTGAGAGGAAGCGGCTAGAATTAATAGGAGAGATGTCGTCTTCCATCATGACAACGCTCGACCATTTTTGATGACAAAAATTGCGAGAACTTGGCTGGAAAGTTTTAATGCATCCGTATAACCCTGACATAGCACCCTCAGACTATCATTTATTTAGGTCTCTGCAGAACTCTCTTAATGATGTAAAGCTAGCTTCAAAAGAGGCCTGTGAAAATTGAAGCAGTTTTTCGATCAGAAACCACAGAAGTTCTATCGCGATGGAATTATGGCTCTGTCCCAAAAATGACAAAATATTATAGAAAATAATGAAGCATATTTGATTTAAATAAATTGATTTCAATACTCTAAGAAAAACACTTTAATTTTACTAAAAAATCGCCACGACTTTTTCCCATACCCAATATTTTGTTATATTGGTCAGTTCATTACTCAACAGGTTTTATCCTTACTTTGAAAGCATATCTACACTACCAACGTAAAATTTTATAAATTTCTTTATATTAAACATATTAATATTCTCATAATGGCTAAACATTACAAAATTTCAAATTTATCGGCACTTCAAAAATTAAGTTTTTTTTTTATGTGAGAGTAAATACGATTGACATAATGAGGAAACACAATCTCGCAGTGCAAAAAGATTGACAAAGTATCCTATATGAACGATTGGTATCGTCTATCGTCTATCTGCCAGAAAAAAAGGATATCTTGCTCTCATTCTGATAAATGCTATATCAAATTCGTTTATTCAACCGTTGTCAATATCAAATTGTCCATCAGTACTTTTGATAGAGTAAATGAAACATCATTAATTAAATTGATTCACGAATCATATGATTTATGCAATTTCCTAAATAGGTGATTTACACATAAATTGCTTATTTGAACATGTTACGTGTATTAACTATGTTGACACTCAAAATGTACAAATTATAGCTACATTTTTGTAACATATAATGAAAAATCTAGAACTAGTAATTTTTTAAATCAATTAATCATTTAGTATGATATTAAAGAAAGAAAAAGAATAAGAAATAAATACAGATTTAATAAATAAAAAGATGGTGCATGAACATTTGACACATATTCTAAAATGTGATACTTCTTATTTTTGTAACTTTTTTCTCACACTATTTACAATTAAATTCTCTAAATGGATTTCAAAGTATCATTTTATTTTAAAATATTGATTCATTTAATACGTATGTATTCATGTAATTATATAATTTTATATATATGTATATGTATATATAATCTAGTACATATGCAATATTTTTACTTCAAACAAAAATTTATGAAAGAAGAATGAAAATCATGATCCTTACTTTCGCAAAACATACTCGTGGAAGAAGATATGTCTTACGGGAAATTAAAAATAAAAATGTAATGAAAATTTTGAATATGCAATATGTATAAAAGAAGATAATTGTTATTTCCTGAATAGCGGATTTACAATTAGTAAAATTCGCACATGTTCTTGCATAATTATGGCCAGCCGCTCCACGTTATTAGAAAAATTTTCTCTCCCGTCCACTAAATGTACAATCCACTGCATGAGAACACATAATTCACGAAATAGTAACAAATATATCATACAAGGAAGAAGAAGAAAAAATTTCCTACGCTTCATTGTCAATATGACTATAAAATGCACCCTTTAACTTCATGACGTGATTGATCGCTTTTTCCTAGGAAGTTGAGCGCGCAAGCGCTTAACGTGACTACGTGTCCTCGACTTTCAGTTTCCTTTCAGTACTACCTGAGCTTCCGTGCTTTAACGATGCAAAAATCATCCTTTACTCAGAAATCAAATCTGGTAGTGACCGGATATGATCATGAGAAATACGCGCAGATAAGTATTAAGCAGATCCGTTGGTTACTGAAGTCACTTGGCATTTGGCCCAATTCACTCAAATCCTCTTCTTCGATAAAGAAATATGTGCGCGTATTAATGAACATGATTTATCTCGGTATAATGGCTTTTCTCTTCATTCCGTGCGTCTTCTATGTCGTGCTCGAAGTCCAAGATACATACAATACCTTAAAGTTCGCCGGACCATTATCCTTTGGCCTAATGGTTATCATGAAATACTGCTCGCTAGCCCTTCATGGGAGAGATATTTGTGTATGTATCGAGCATATCAAAATCGATTGGAGGAATACGTGGTATCACGACGATCGCGCGATTATGACTAAAAACGCAAAATTCAGCCGTTGTCTTGTAATGATCAACGCGTTCTTAACGTACAGCGGTGCCATATTCTATCTTATCGCCATGCCGATTGGCATGGGCAAGATTACAGACAAAAATAGTAATCTGACGTACCAGCCACTGGTGTATCCGGTCGCTAGGATTATCGTTGATACGCGTCACAGTCCAATTAATGAGATTTTCTTTTGGACTCAATTCGCATCAGGTATCATTTCGCAAACCGTCGCGGCCGCTGCTTGTAGTTTGACTGCCGTTTTGGCAGTACACGCTTACAGTCGTCTGGAAGTTCTCATGCAATGGATTGTGCATTTAGTGGACGGGAGAGAGGACTTTTCTAATAATGTGGACGATAGGCTGGCCATAATTATGCAAGAACATGTGCGAATTTTGTAGTAAGTCCGCTATTCAAGAAATAAGAATTATCTTCTTTTACATGTGTTGCATATTCAAAATTCTCATTCCATTTTAATTTTTAATTTCCCGTAATAACATTTGAAGAATATTGTGTTAAACTATTATTCATCTCATTTGTTTTTCGCTAGAACACTATCATTACGATTGTAATATTTTTTTAGAAACAAGAAAAGTTTATTGATAAAATCATTCGCACAAAAATGATCGCATAAAAATTATACTGTTTTCTTATTTGTAATTTTCTGATTAATTGATTATTGTATTTCCAACCACATGTATTATTTTGCAGTTTTATAAAATTAACAGAAAAAGTATTGCACCAGATATCTCTTGTGGAAGTTGTAGGATGTACATTTAACATATGTTTCCTTGGATATTACACAATTATGGTAGGCACATGGTGCAAAATATGTGGCAAAACTCACTCTTCTGCAATAATATTAGAATACCGATGATGTATGCAAAAAATATGTTTCCGAAAATAGAAAATTTTAATTGCAGGAATGGGAAGGCGGCTTTGCAATAACATATATTATTCTGCTTATGAATTTCGTCTTCAATCTTTTCGTATTTTGTTATATAGGTGAACTTGTTGCCGAGCAGGTACGATTTCGTACCTCCAAAAATTAAAACAAAAGTTTTTCTGCTTCTAACGCAAAATACATATGTATAATACATTTAATAAAATTAATCAATTTCTTCAGGCTCAAACGAAATAAATCAATGTTGAATCATTGGCATGATTCAACATTGATACATTTAATAAATTAATAAATCAATCCTGTACATAGTGCAAGAGTGTTAGTGAAACATCATACATGATCAATTGGCATCGTCTACCAGGAAGGAAAGCTCTGGCTATTGTACTAATGATTGCGATGTCCAATTCATCAATTAAACTTACTGCTGGGAATATCATTGAGTTATCTATGAGCAGTTTCGGTGATGTAAGTATTTATATAAATTAAATATAAGTTTTATCGAATAAATTTTTAATTGCATGACTTATAAACATTTATTAAACAGGTGATGAAGACATCAGTTGCCTATTTAAATATGTTGCGTACACTAACTACTTAAAAATTTTTCATGGTGTTAATTTATAATACTGATGATTGATAAATTATATTGCAAAATGAATAATAATATCAAATTAGCAATACAATAATTTAGAAAAAAACAATAATTACAACAAAACAATAAATCCATTAAAATAAAAAATAATTTTAAATGTTGATAAATTATTTCTGATATAAAGAATAAAATGTATTTCACATTTATATTTTATATATTATATATTTATATTAAACATAAATGTTAGCTAAAATTCACTTAACAAAATCCCTCTTATTTTCTTATTTTTTTTTATTTTTAATATCTTAATAATCTTAATATTAATATTAATTTTCTATTAATATCTTAATTTGTAATTATTTGTATTTTACTTATATTGTCTCAAGAGTACATCAGATAAAATAAAGTTTTTAGTAGAGATATTTAAAACAAAAATTCAAGTAAAGCGATG
The DNA here is from genome assembly GCF_001594045.1 of Atta colombica. NCBI lineage: Eukaryota > Metazoa > Arthropoda > Insecta > Hymenoptera > Formicidae > Atta > Atta colombica. Next base: position 528,549 of record NW_017259253.1, read on the forward strand.
TGTAGAACAAAGTACAGCTTCTAATGTATGGAATTATATTTCACAAATTAAAAATTCAATGTGTTTTTATGTGATTTATACTGACACCATTTATTCAGTCATTTCCTATCTTTCTTACACATTATATTGAACTTTATATGCAACAAGTTATACTGTAAATATCGATTGTGCACGGTTAGCTGACACAGCAACATACCTTCTCTCAGGAATAAGTCATATATTCGCACACATGCTGCCATAACTACTTGCCATAGGCAGTGATAAAGATTAGTGATTGCGTTCACCGCGGATAAAGTACAATGCGTTCTTTCAGTACCCATTCATAGGTAAAGTATAATGCGTTCTTTCGGTACCCGGTTCACGTTTACAGGTGAAATAATAATTTATAATCTTCAACTAAATTGTTCTATCTTGAAACTAGTAGATATTTAGAGTTTGATCGAAAAGATTTTATCAAAAAAAATTAACGAGTCTCTAAAATTAACGAGTCGCTCTTTGATAATTCTCACAATAATATTCTCTATATGGTACATTCTTCTCGAACAGAAAGATGTCCATTTAAAACTGTAGGCTATGGAATCTATAAATCACCGGGTTATTAAGGTGATATAAATTGTTGCTCGTATTTATGTTAAAAGGGTCAGATATAAATTTATTGAACATATGGAGATTGATTAGCAAAAGGAAAAGATCGTGAGGAAAGAGCATTAAGACATAATGAGACACGCTAGAGGAAGACGCATTATAGCAAGTATTTAAGGGGAGCCTAAAGCGAAGCTCGAACTTCGACAAGTCATCAGAGATCGATTTTTCTAGCCCATCGACATGTCTTTATATATCACACCAAATTTCACGTAACCTATGATACACGCAGTCGCACTTTTGCATCAATTTTCATGTAACATATTCATCGCGATAAAGCATCTAAGTTTAGTAGTAATTCTAAGAACTTGACGTTATTTGTTCGTGCAAATTACGTGTTTGTGAATTTTGTAAGTACAAGATTGCAAAATTTTCGTATCAAATAAATGTTGTTATGACTTGACTGCTTGAGATGCCATGTTACACTAAAAAATGGTAAAAAATATATCAATTTCGAAATTTTTGATCGTTCTCAGCATACAACTCATCTCCACTTTATGAACACATATGCGTATCCTTTAATCCTGGGCAAGTATTTTCTGTGAAAGAGAAAGAGACTATATTATATAAAAATTATATGATTTAGTCGATACAGATGGCTTTCTTATGTATTTATCATGCAAGGTGGTATTTTTTTGTTACAATGTAACAAGAGAAATATCACCGATACGTGGTAATCGGCAATGAAACGTAATAAGTCATTTAGTCTATTCTTCAATGATCGTGGACACAAAGGACTCCGCATGTTTCTTATGAATTTTGGTTCTTGGTCAAATCTTCTCATATTTTAGGAAATTGTAGTTCCAGGTGTCCTGAATTAAAAATCATTTTTAGTCACAACTGAGATTGCGAAGCGAAATGCAATTATGACAGCCTTATTTCGCATGTTATAAGATTCATCTAGGTATTTTTTTAAGCTGTAGGATCAAAATTGTTTATAGTGTCCTATATCCGAAATAATAGAATTAACAAAGTTTGAACAGTTATATCTCGAAAACTGTTAATTTTAGGAGATGCGCCCATTGACACTTTAATCAGGACACCTGGAGGAATTACAATATCCCAAAATATAAGAAGATTTAACCGAGAATAAAAATCCATAAGAAATGTGCAGTCTTTTAACCTCAGTATATGTAATCCTGTTTATGCTTCAGTGTTTACACTGTAGCCTTTCGTCTCTCATCATGAACACCATAGATGCGTACGGTTTGATCATATTTTCGCGATACACGCACGCAACTTAGTAATGTTGCGGCTTATAGAACTGGTTAAGAATTTAAGAAACAAGAAAAAATGTCAGAGAAACCTGGCAAATTTGAGCGTTCTCTGCAAACATTAAGGCAAGATTAAAGTATGATTTATTATTATAAACACCACTTTTAAACATTGCACTACTTTTAAACATTTCTAAGGAAATTATCGAATATGTAAATAATTATTAACTTGAATTTATTTAAAATTAGTATATTATAAATTAGTATAATATTAGTATATTATAAAGTTTAAATTAAAACTTTAACCATGTAAAGCATGATATGAGTAAATATACATAATAAATATTTTACATAAAATTATTATACTTTGTATTATACACATAAAAGTTATGTATAATGTGCATTTTAATAATAGATTTTTGTAATATTACTTAGCAATCTTTTCATTTGTATGTTTTATGGATTTTTAATTAGTATTTAAAAAATATGTGATAGAAAAAATTAATTTTATGAATTTTACAAGTATAATGCAAGTTAAATAATTCATGATTCTATACGCTCACTTACGAAGCAAAATGTGTACTGCACACGTCACAATTTGCATATTATCTACATATCCTTACTTGCAACTGACGGTGCAACAAGTAGCGGTTATCGATTAGCACAATAGTCCGCCTCTTGCACGTAACTCTGAATGAAGACCTGCGCAATCGTAACTTCTATTGAGAAACGGGATAATACGGAGAAAATGGTTAGTATTTTGCGCGCTTTCAAAGAATGATCATGACGATCGCATCTGATAAACCAACATCGGTTTTGTATCGCCATAATGAACATCACGATTATAGTCTTCAATTGAATCGTTGGTTTCTAAAACCAATTGGCGCCTGGCCAGAATCGCGTGTTACCACAATTAGCGAAAGACTCCTATTGAAAATTATCCAAATAATATGCTACGCCCTCATAGCTTTCACGGTTATTCCTAGCATGATGTACTTCTATCTTGAGGAACAGGATCTTGATACTAAGATGAGATTAGTAGGTCCTGTAAGCCACTGGGTTATGAGCTCATTAAATTATAGTTCTCTGCTGTGGCGCGGCAAAGACATACGTTGCTGCATTCAGCACATGGAGAATGATTGGTGCATCGTGCACAGAAATGTGGATCGCGGAGCGATGCTAAGATATGCCAAATTTGGCCGATCTATGGCCGCATTTTGCGCAGTTTTTCTGCACTGCGGTGTGTTCTCGTACAGTGTAGTGAACAGTTTAACGCCGATAATCATCGTAGTCGGCAATGAGACTGTCTCGACGCGACGATTGCCTTGTCCGTTTTACAGCAAATTACTAGATATCAGCCATGATCCGACGAATGAGATCGTGTTAATGATACAATTCCTGTCAGGTTTCATAGCTAATTCTGTCACGGTCAGTGCTTGCAGTCTTGCTGGGGTTTTCGCAATGCATGTATGCGGCCAATTCGCCGTGCTCTACACGTGGTTGAATGAATTGACAAACGAGGAAAAACGAACCACCAAGAATAAATTGGCAAACATAGTCGAGCATCATCTACGTGTACTAAAGTAAGGTATCGCTAATCCAATTATAATATTTGTAACAATTACAATATCAAATATAAATAAATCTTAAAATTTGAGAAAATTATGGTATTTTAGTTTTATATCACTCTTTGAAAAAATCATGAATCAAATATGCATGGTGCAATTAGTTGGATGCACCATGAATTTGTGCTTGCTTGGTTACTGTTCGATTAAGGTATAATAAAAATATAATTAATAAACATTTTTTTTAATACAAATGCATATATCTTTTTAAAGACGTACTCTTTTTTTTAGAAAAATATTTTTGTTTCTTTTTATGATATTTTGTTTTATAATTTCAGGAATGGGATGAAAAAAACACGAAAACTATAACAACATATGGCATTCTTTTCGTATCTATGTCTTTTAATATCTTTATATTTTGTTATATCGGTGAAATAATCACGGAGCAGGTAACGCGTGCAAGTGAACCACAAAACTGCTTGTGTTTTGGAATATAGTAAAAATATTTAAAATATTACTGATTCATTATTCTGCACAAAAATAGTCTCGTTGTATTTAGTATAAAATTACTGCAGTGTAGAAAAGTTGGTGAAATGGCTTACTTTATCAACTGGTACTATTTACCTCATAAAACAGCCCTCGATATAATGCTGATAATATCGAGATCCCATGTTATAATTAAAATTACTGCTGGAAAATTGATTCATCTCTCATTAATGACATTTGGTGATGTAAGTATAGATTTCTGAACATCAAACATTTTTATGATAAAAAATGAGGCTCTGTTATCTTCAATACCTATCCTTCATCGTGTTTTTACATAGCACGTATTATAAATATTTATAAATTTTTTGTTTTATAAAAAAATTTAACGTAACAAAAAAAGAAAGATAATATTGGAAAAAATCTCTCATAAAATTTAATTTATTTTATTTGTTGTTTCTTTCTAGATAATTAAAACTTCTGTAGCATATCTAAATATACTTCGTACCGTAATGTAATATATATATATGTGAAAATACTAAATAGGTGTCACTTAAATAGATATGCAATAGGAGACTATTCTTATATTCTATTATAATTCGAAGCTTTGAGCAATGCCACTTTTCTTATCAATAATAATGTAATCTTTATGAAATCGTCGAATCATAGTATATAAAGAATTAAAGTATGTATGTATAAAGAATATGATACATATAAAATATAAATAGAAATACTCACTTGCTACATTTTCAAAGTTCATAAAATATTAAAATTGCTATTTTGTGCTCTTTTCCTTTTAATACAATATACTTTGCGAATGCATCAGAAAGGGGACGAACAAAGCAACAAGTTGCACTATCGATCAGCATGAAATTCCGTTTCCTCGCTCGCAACTATTTCTGCTCGTGAAGTATCAATTAAAAAATTGCATTATATGTCGCGTTTGATCGATGCAGAGCACTTTGTTTGATTTTGTTTGACCGAGTCAACGTATAAAATGTATTCGCAATGACGTTATTGAAGCGACGAGTCCGACGACACTGGTCAATCGATCAAAACATTTGTGGTGGATTCTTCTTTTCTCGCGCAGACGCTACAGCGACTAGGAAGCCAGTCTTTAACAGTCGATTAGTAACTGTCGTGCCGTCGTATTGCTATTGACTCCTAGTCAATAGCTGTGCTTTCACGTTGCCATCATGTGTCGGTCAATGATTAAAGATCTTCACGATCACAGTGTGCAGTTGAATCGGTGGTTTTTAAAGCCAATAGGCGCGTGGCCGCAAGAACTCACGACTTCTAGCAGCGAGAAAGCTGTGTCTCGAATTTTGATATTCATCTGTTACTTCCTGATAGCTTTCACCGTGATACCATGCGCATTAAATATCTTTTTTGAAGAGAAAGATGTTGAATTAAAACTAAGAGCAGCTGGTCCGCTGAGCCACTGGTTCATGGGCGGATTGAATTATTGCTCTTTATTGCTGCACAGCGCTGACATACATAAGTGCATGCAACACATGGAAATGGATTGGCGGATTATGAAGCAATCGCGGGATCGCGAGATTATGGCAAGAAATGCGAAGCTGGGCCGATTCGTAGCGGGTTTCTGCGCAATATGTATGCACGGCGGCGTGTTTTTTTACAACATCGTATCCGGTATGACGACAGTGATGGTGTCGATCGGCAACAATCAAAGCATCTCGATGCTCCAATTACCTTGTGCCTTTTACAACAAATTAATAGATACCAGATACAGCCCGGCAAATGAGATTGTTCTTATAACACAGATGCTGTCAGGTTTCATAGTGAACTCCACCACTGTCAGTGCTTGCAGTTTAGCTGCGGTTTTCGCTATACATGCGTGTGGTCAACTCGATATTTTGATCTTGCGTCTAGGCAAACTCATCGAAGGTGAAGATGCGGAAAAAAATGAACCGGTCCAGAGGAGGCTGGCCAATATTGTGGATCACCATCTACGTGTTCTGAGGTAGTATTAGATATCAATATTAGACAATAAAATATAATTTTAAAAAATCTACTATGTATATATATGTACTATATGTAATCTATATGTATATATATGTACACATATAAACATGTTTTTTTTTATGTAAAAAAACTATTTCAAAAAATTAATCTCTACTCAATTTAATATTTAATAATACTTACATAAATGGTTAAATTATAATTTTGTATCTCATTTGATTTTCTTTTAATTTGCGTGCTATTAATATTCTTTCTTTTGAATAAAAATTTTTATTATAAAGTTTGTTCAAATTTTATCATATTATATGTATAATATATGCCAACTTACAAATTAATTAATATTTAACAAAAATTTTTTTGAGATTTATCAAAGTTTTTTTACTGTATTAATTATTTTTTTAATTATTTGTATTAATTATATTGTATCATTATTT
>NW_017259253.1:534969-541149 GCF_001594045.1 Atta colombica
TATATTGTATAATTATTTTTGATTATTTTTGATTGTATTAATTATTTTTGACTTTAGATTTATAGGGAGTATCGAAGACGTTATGCATCAAATATGTCTGGTAGAATTACTTGGATGCACATTTAACTTATGTATGCTTGGATATTACTCCATTACGGTACGCTAATCATCTTAAAAGGTGAATATAGTAGAAAGGTAGTTGAAATTAATTTAATAAGACTTTCGTAACATCAAAAAAATTTATATCTCAAGAAACTTATCTTTACATTATGATTCTTTCAGTGGTGGAATAAGATTGATAGAAAGGGCATAATGGCGTACATTATCGTGTATATATCCATGAGTTTTAATATTTTTATATTTTGCTACATAGGTGAAATTTTAACGCAACAGGTAAAAAAACACGATATTATTGGCGCAAAATTAATAAGTTAATACATTTGCATATTTAATGATGCAATATTTATTATTAGTGTAAAAAAGTTGGCGAAATAGCATATATGACTGACTGGTATCATTTACCTCATAAAACAGCTATGAGTTTGATCCTAATTATATCAAGATCGAGTGTCGTAATCAAAATAACTGCTGGAAAAATGGTTCAACTTTCTCTCGTAACTTTTAGTGACGTGAGTATCTTTTTTTCATTTCTCTTTAAATTTTTTAGATCACTTTCGTCATTTTAGGTTATCAAAACATCTCTCGTTTACCTAAATATGTTACGAACTGTTACAACGTGAATCTGTAAGTGATCTAGAAAAATCTCAATATTTGTTTACTTGTATAGTATTTTTAAATAAAGACACTTAAATAACAAATTTATATATTAAAAAATATTATATTTAATTATTATTAATTTACGTATAAAGTTATACTTATAGTAGTCTCATATAAGATCACGATAATACGATTCCTCTGCAATGCAGATGAAATCACAATACGCAATTTGAAGTAACTTTCCATATTTATTTTTTTAATATAATATTGTAATATCACTGAAACATTGTAAGCGCCTTCGAAGCGCGTTTTCCGCGCAAAAAATCAACGTAGCACTTCCGCGAACAATTATTGATCAGTCATGTATGCGTCTCTCTCACAAAGTATATCACCCTATTCGTTCACCAAACCGCTCCAGTTAAAGATTCGCGCAGGCGCTCGATAGAACGTAAGACGGTACACCGTCTTTGTTCACCGATTTCGCAGTCAGTGCACGTGCGCCTTCCGCAAAATAATCATGACATATTCCGATCATGTAACAAGGGGCACCAAGTTCTCCTATAAAAGCGATAATGATTACAGTCTTCAACTGACTCGTTGGTCTCTGATATCAATCGGTGCTTGGCCGCAAATGAGCACAGCGACAAAAGTGAAGAGACTCTTTTCGCACATACACATTTTAACTTGCGCGTCTTTAATAGCAATCATTATGGTGCCATGTTTGTTATACGTATTACTGGAAGAAAAAGATACCGAGATCAAATTGAACATCGCAAGTCCGCTGAGCCATTGGATGATGAGTATGATTAATTACTGTTTACTTCTTACGCGTAGCGATGATATTCGTCAGTGCGTGTTGCATATGGAGACGGACTGGCGGTACGTTCGGAAAATCGAGGATCGTCAGATAATGATACGACAGGCCAAGATCAGTCGCTTCATCACCGGATTTTGCGCGGTGTTCATGCAGAGTGGCACATTCCTCTTCGCTATAGCCAAATCACTGTCAACCACTATCGTCATCGTAGGCAATGAAACTGTCTTGATGCACCCGATGACCTGCCCAATGTATACCAAGTTTATCGATACGAGATTCAGTCCCGCGAATGAGATCATAGTGGGTGTAGAGTGGTTATCGTGTTTTATAGTGAACTCTGTCTCAGTGAGTACTTGCAGCCTCGACGCAGTCTTTGCAATGCATGCATATGGTCAGTTGGACATGCTATTTTCGTGGTTAAACGACCTCGTGGATAAAGAGGGAAACGAAAACGCCGAGCAAAGATTGGCTATTATCGTGGAACATCATTTGAGAGTGCTAAGGTATTTTGTTTAAATATCGAAGATTGCATTTTATCAAAATATTATTAAAATATTATTTCACAGAAATACCACACATTTAACATTTCACATAAGCTCATTCTTCTTATAAATTTAAAAAGAAATATATCACATATACTACAATTGCACACGTTTTAGTTTTATATCGCGTATGGAAACCATTATGCAACAGATCTGTCTCGTGGAATTGCTGGGATGTACGCTGAATATGTGTTTACTTGCATATTATTTTATTACGGTATGCTAATAATGTGAAAAGTGAATATGTGATATAATTACATTCTGTAATTTTGTTTTACTTATAAAATATCAAATTTAATTCTTTAATATAGAATATTGAAAGAAAGGTTTTTCATTATTGTCTAACCAAAAATCTTAAACTTTTGTTTTTCAGAATATGGACTCGTTTGATATGGCAAAAACAATATCATATGTCATTATATATCTATCTGTGACTTTCAATATTTTTATATTTTGTTACATCGGTGAGATTCTCACAGAACAGGTAATAGTTGAAAAACCAAGTTAAGATAATACGTGACAATTATTCAAGAAAATTTATATTTGTATTTAACTTTCGCGTTTTGTAATATTTTTTTTACTATTTTACGTTTTTAAACAATAAAAAGATAAAGTTTAAATTTAGTGCAAGAATGTCGGCGAAAGAGTATATATGATTAATTGGTACGAATTACCGCACAAAACTGCTCTTGGACTTATATTGGTAATAACACGATCGAGTAACGTCATCAAAATAACTGCTGGAAAGTTATTTCAATTGTCTATTGCAACTTTCGGTGATGTAAGTAATATACTTAAATTTATAATAAGAATAAAACAATAATAAAAAATTGATATATATTCTACTTACTTTATAATTATTTATTAAAATTATCATTAACGTTCCTAAATCGATTGCATTTTTCCGTTTAATAAAATCATATATGAAGAAGCACAAAAATAATTGGAATTTGAGTGCAGTGCGACCATCTAAACTCATTGCGTTATTAAGGATTGCAAATTAAAATATTTTGAAAAAGTATATCAAGTGAAGTGATTCTGGATTGATTGATCGCATACACAAAAATTTGCAAAAGAACATTGTTATAACGTTGCAATGTTGCTATAATGATTTGTGCTATATAGGATTTCTTCGTCGATGAATTTTTTTTGTCTTTGCAAGTAAATTTGGTGATTTTTATTATGATTGATAAAAAAGAACAAAATATGTACGTATGTATTTTGTTTTCTTTTAAACAATTATGTTATTAAAAATGTTTCAATATTTCAAGGAAGAAGTAAAAAGTAATAAAACATTTTATTAAACAATTTTATTAAACAATAGTTATTTTTAGGACTTCCTTCGTACTTATATTCAACTTAAAGTTTGTTATTATGAGTTTTTCAAAGTATTGAAACAGTTTCAGCAGCAAATTTTCCTCCAAAAGAGCAAAACTTCAGGCAAATTCTCTGTTCTTTTTTTTTAATAATCAAATTTGCTTTCAAACAAAGGAAATCAGTCAATCCGGAACATGCGACCTCTAATGGCATAACATTTTACTATGTCCAGTTTGTGGATGCTGCACTCGAATTTCAGTTATTCTTGTGTCCCTCTTATATTAATTCGAATTTATTTTAATTAATCTTAAAATTTTCCGGATTTTGAATTTATCATAAATAGGAAAGAAGACGTTGCTGTTTCAGGTAGTTAAAACTTCCATGGTATATTTGAATATGTTGCGAACGATGTCATCCGCTGCGTAAATTATATTAAATAGAAAAAAATATATTTTGTATAGAACTGGTATAGTATATAATATAGTAGAACTATTTAATAAATAGAAATTATGTTGAACATAGTACAATTTTTATAATTACGCTATTTAACGAACAATGAAGTTGCGTGTCATCCAACTTTCTCAAAATTAAAAATTAACGTTTAATATAAACAAAAACGAAAATATATCGATTCATGAATATGAAATATCATATCAATTAAATAAGAGAGATGCTAATTCTTTACTAATATATCTTACATATTATATGATATTATGATTCACATATTATTTACACATAGTAGCAAAAAAAAATTAACAGAACCAATATTACGCCACTGTTATATAAAATTCTGTGCATTTTCTCCGACCAAAAGGTCAACGCTACATTTCCGTAGCAATTATCGATCACATGTTCATGCGTCTCTGTCAGGAAGCACACATTACTTCACCTATTGTTCAAACCACTCTAAAGATTCGCGCACGCGCCCATTCCAACGTAGCTTTAACAGGTGCACTGTCCGACGTGGCCAGTGCATCGTGCGCATCCGCGAAGCGATTACGATGTACTCCGAGCGTATATTGACGAGTATCAAATTCACGTATAGAAGTAATAACGATTACAGTCTTCAACTTACCCGTTGGTTTCTGATGCCGATCGCAGCTTGGCCACAAGCGACTATATCAAGAACGGTGGAAAGGATCTCCCTACAAGCACACGTTCTCGCTTGCTCATCCCTGATAGCAATTGTTATGGTACCATGTATGTTGTACGTGTCACTGGAAGAAAAAGATGTCCAGATGAAGTTAAACGCGATGGGTCCGCTAAGCCATTGGATCATGGGCACAATTAATTATTGGTTGCTCCTTACGCGCAGCGATGACATCCGTAAATGTGTGCAACATATGGAGATGGACTGGAGACTGGTTCGTAGGAACGACGATCAAGATGTAATGTTGCGATACGCAAAGATCGGTCGTTTCGTCGCCGGATTCTGCGCGATATTCATGCAGAGCGGAACATTCCTTTTCACTGTGGCCAAGGCGATGACATCCATGAATGTAATGATCGGCAACGAAACTATGTCGGTGCATCCGATGACCTGTCCGATATATAGTAAATTTATAGACACAAAATTCAGCCCCGCGAATGAGATTATGCTGGCCGTGGAGTTGCTGTCGTGTTTTATAGTGAACTCGATTACGGTGGGTGCTTGCAGTCTCGCGGCAGTTTTCGCAATGCATGCTTACGGCCAGCTAAGTATGCTGTTCGCTTGGTTAAACGATCTCGTCGAAGACGAAGATAAGGGGAACAATTTTGCCGAAAAGAAACTGGCCACGATTGTGGAGCATCATTTAAGAGTACTGAGGTATTTTACTTAAATATAAAAATTAAATTGCATTTGTGCGTCAGTGTCTTTAGCATACAAGACACAATTTAATCACATATTAGTCATTACTGATATTACAATATTCATAATATTTGTTATGAGAAATGTGACAAAGACATTAAAATTCAAAAATTCATTGTATTTTTATAAATGTAAAAAGTATGTTAGATTTACGTATATGCTTTTCAGTTTTATATCACGAATGGAGAATGTTATGCAAAACATCTGTCTTGTGGAATTGGTGGGATGCACGATGAATATGTGTTTACTTGCATATTATTCTATTACGGTATGCTAAAGACTTAAAAAGGTGAATATATGCTATCAGCACTTATAACTTCTTTATTTATGAAATGTTAAATCTAATTTCTGATTTTTCAGAATTGGAGTGATTTTGATGCCGCAAGAATAACATCGTATATTATCGTATACGTATCTATGGCTTTCAATATTTTTATATTTTGTTACATCGGCGAGATTCTCACAGAACAGGTAATTCCTCGAAATTGATGATATTTAGAATAGTCTGACTTATGCTTAAGAATACATAATTTGATGGTTCTATAAAAAGTTGTTCAATGATTTGAATTTTGTCTTGAATACGTTTCTTACTGTTTTCCACATTTTTTAAAACTCTTATACAGAAAATTTTAAAATATCTACATTAATTTATTTATTAGTGCAAAAATGTTGGCGAAAAGGCATATATGATTAATTGGTATGAATTACCGCACAAAACTGCTCTTGGTCTCATTTTGGTAATAGCGCGATCAAGTAATGTTATCAAGATTACCGCTGGAAAATTATTTCAATTGTCTATCGCAACTTTTGGTGATGTAAGTAAAACGAATATCGTATTTATAATGACGATGTAAAATAAAAATTCGATACATTTTCTACAAATTATTATAAAATTTTCCTTCACATTTCTCTTTGTTCAATCTCAATCTGAGCGACAT
>NW_017259253.1:541249-542466 GCF_001594045.1 Atta colombica
ACTCAATTTTTTTTTTATTTAAAAGAATATTTTATGGCATTAAGTATGGAATATAACGTCGCTCAAACGTTCGCTGCGGCTTCGCTTGATGACACGTATTCGGGCAGTCCAATTTTCGATGACTTTCTCGCATAAATCTGAATTTGCTGGATGACGTTTGTTATGTTGACTTTGAGAGCATCAATTGTTTGCGATTTCGTATAGACCTGCGATTTAAGATAGCCCCAAAGGAAGAAGTCTAAAGGCGTTAAATCGCACGATCTTGGTGGTCACGTCGCCGCGCGAGATAACTCTCAAATCGCTCGTGCAGAATGTCCATCGTGACATGCGATGTGTGACACGTAGCGCCATCCTGTTGGAACCACATGTTATCGGTATCCATATCATCCATTTTAGGCCACAAGAAGTTGCTTATCATCGATCTGTAGCGCTCGCCGTTGACGGTTATGGCAACGCTCGCTTCGTTTTGGAAGAAGAACGGACCGATGATTCCGCCAGACCAAAATCCGTATCAGTGACTTTCTCGGGATGCATTTGGAGCTGATGTATCTCGCGTGGATTGATATCGTCCCAAATTCGACAATTTTGCTTGTTCACATATCCATTCATCCAAAAATGGTCCTCATCGCTAAAGATGATTGTTTGGCAAAATTTGGGTTAAACCAACTGCTTAGAACTCAATCAGCGAACACATGGCGTTGTCTATGTCGTTTACCTTAAGTTCCTGGGTCAGTTGAATTTTATAAGGATGCAGACCTAAGCCCCGACGCAAAATTCACCAAGTTAAAATCGCAGAAAGGCCAAGTTCTTGTGAACAACGAGAAATTGATTGCCTCGGGTTTTCCCGTACACTCTCACGCACAGCAGCGATGTTTTCAGCAGACCTTTTGTTTCGGCGACGTACTGGTTGATTATTTATCGAACCGGTTGACTCGAATTTGACCACCAAACGTCGAATAGTCGACTCGGCAGGACGGTTGTGGCGAGGATAAAAATCACGTAATGCGCGGAACGTTTTTCGAACGGAGCACTGATTTTGATAATAAAATTTTATGATTTGCACACGTTGCTCAACACTATGACCTTTCATGGTGATTTGTCATACACTACTAAACAATTGACAACAAATTTGATAAATGTCACTTTAACAACATGGCTACTATGATTTAACAAATTTCGAGCGTTCCTATTGAAAGACCCTATATATATATATATAT
>NW_017259253.1:542566-548112 GCF_001594045.1 Atta colombica
AGGAAGGAAGACCTTGTTGTTTCAGGTAATTAAAACTTCTGTGGTATATTTGAATATATTACGAACGATGACTCCCAGTTCGTGAGTTACATATGTTAAATTCGAACGTATATCGTAAATATATTTTGTAGAACAAATGTGATATAATAGAAAAATAATAGAGATATATTTAATAAATAAAAAACTGCAAATATGTATATAGATATATCTCTAACTACATACTTGTTTTTCATTCTTGATATACTTATCGTGGTCCCTAGGACCATCCAAATTTGTTATCGTAACTTTCGTAAAAATGGATATATTTCAATTAATTTTTTTTTCAATGGAGAATTGATTAAGGAACAAGCTCATAATGTGTAAAAGTCGTAGAATTAAGGAACTTCGAGATATACAAATTCAAAGAAAAAGAAAAATTTAGAAACACGAAAAAATCTCGATTTAGAAATTACGGATGACTGGGATGACTAACCGGAAAGGTGCTCGAAGACCTCAATGTATACAGCTAGGGTTTAAATATATATTAATATGATATTTTTTTTAAAGATACGTATCGTCGTGTTTTAAAAAACAAAAAATATTCTTAACACTGAAAAGATAAATATCTCTTGCAAGAGAAAAGTGATTATAAAAACAGTGCCTCTTTGAGACTACAGCGTATTTGTCTAGAAGAAAATATTCCTTTTCTACTAATAAATATTTCTAAAAAACAACAAAACATAATAATTAAAATTTACAAACCTATCTGAATTATATATAAAAGTTTCATATTTGAATACAATGATTAATGTTTTTCGTGACTGCATGTCACAGTCAATTCGTTTACGAGAGCACTCATGCAGCGTACTCCGTGAGTATCGATCGATTGAAGAGACACACAAATATCCTATCATTACCTATTACTAAGTTACTCGTTAGCGCAGGCGCCACTTCTTGACAAGCAACTGCACGCGTGTTCAAGTCGATTCAGTAGTATCTGCGCGTTTCGCGAATAATCATGGATGTCAGTGAACCTGTCACGTCATATCGGGATGCGAGCGATTACAGTATCCAGTTGAATCGTTGGTTTTTAATACCAGTGGGCGCTTGGCCAAGTTCAGCCTCGACAACAATAAGAGAAAAGGTGATTGCAACAATATTAATAATCATCTGTTACGCTCTGATAGCCTATACGGTCATACCTTGCATCCTGAACATTCTGCTCGAAGAGACCAATGTGCAGAAAAAGTTACTGGCTGTTGGTCCGTTAAATCACTGGTGCATAAGCGGCATAAATTATTTCTCCTTGCTGTTTCGCAGTCGTGATATACATCGTTGCGTCGAACACATAAAGGCTGATTGGCGAACGATGACGGAGATCGCGGACCGACAAGTGATGCTGAAATATGCCAAAGTCGGCCGTTTCGTCGCCGGGCTATGCGCAATTTTCATGCATGGCGGCGTGTTCTCGCACACCGTACTGCAAGGTTCCACGCCGAAGTTCGAATGTATCGGAAACGTGAGCGTGAAGGTGCGTGTGTTACTGTGTCCCTCATACAGCAAATTCGTAGATACTACGCAGAGTCCAGCAGGTGAGATCGCATTAGCGCTACAAATTATTTCAAGCATCATCGTCAATTCCATCACGGTCGGCGCCTGCAGTCTTGCGGCAGTGTTTGCGATGCACGCGTGCGGTCAGTTGAATGTACTAATGAGATGGCTGAATCAGTTGAACGATCAAAAACAGCAAGAAACAGTACAGCACCAAATGGCGATCATTGTGGAACATCATCTGAGAGTATTAAGGTAATTCCAATATAAATGTAAAAAACATAGGCTACGTTCCGTTTCACGTATAATGTGCATGATGTATCATTTTATCCTTGTTTGATATTCGGAAAAACAATGATACATTATGCGTGAAATGGAACGCAATCTTAGTTGATATTCCTGCTTAAATGATGTATAAAAAATAAAATCCCTTATGATTTTTCTTTTTGATTTTTATTTTATCTCGCCTCCTTGTTTCTTCTCTCAATAATATGATTTTGTACCAAAAAATAATGTTTATATGTTTTTATGTGTAAAAATATAATTATAACTTACAGCTTCGTAGCACGGATGGAAGCACTTTTGAATCAGATTTGTTTTGTGGAATTGCTAGGCTGTACATTTAACTTATGTATGGCAGGATATTACGTCATTACGGTACGCTAAAAAATTAAAAAGGTGAATATGTAATTAAAACATATCGCATTGTGCGACTTTTTATTTTTAAATAACTTGCAATATGAAAGACGCACATGCAAAAAATAATCAATCGCGGAAAAAATATTGCCATAGTATAATAACTAATAGCGACAAAAAGCATCAAAATATCTTTGATGTTGTGATTTCCAAATCACAAAACTTATTGCTACTGCATGTTTTAGTTAAAAATAAGTTTATTTGTAATTTCGCTTTATTATTTATGAAATATAATAAATAAAATAGTAAGTAGATTTCATTCTCGCTATTTATTAAGGTTCGTATTCAGAACGCGCTTACAATGATGTTAGCGCGCTAACATGCTTTAATTTACATTACGCGTATAGAATTTTATAGAGATAAAAGCTTTGCGCGTTACGCGCAATACGGGCCTTAATAAATAGCGAGAATGAGATCATTACATTTACCTAAATGTTAAACAAGGATAAATAATGATCGAGTTGTAATGAATCGAATCGCTATCGTGATATGACATGATCAACAAGTAATCATATCGTTAGTATAATTTTTGCGTGCATACGCTCTTTGATTTTAGTGACAGTATAGACGATAAACACAGAATATGTTTATCGTGACACTGCCATTATGAATATACTGTAACACTGCATTTTTATATTATTTAATAAATTTTTAATAATATATTTATATTTTATATTATATTAATATTAATATTTTATTAATAATTATATATCTTAAATTGTCACAACACATTATCCAAAAATTTTCAGAAATGGAGTATATTAGAAACAAAAATGTCAATGGATATTTTGATAACTTGTATTATATATCTATCCATGACTTTCAACATTTTCATATTCTGTTATATTGGTGAAACAGTCACAGAACAGGTAAAATATAAAAAAAATTTATACAAAATTAAAATTTTAATGCAATATTCGAGAGTATTTATAAATTAAACAAACCAAATATATATGCAATTATCACAATTTTTCATATCATAAAATAAATTATTTAATAGTGTAAACAAGTAGGCGAAACAGCCTACATGACTAATTGGTATCATTTGCCACATAAAACGGCTCGTGATTTAATCCTAATTATCTCCCGATCAAGTAATGTGATCAAATTAACTGCAGGGAAACTAATTCATCTTTCTATCGAAACCTTTGGTAATGTGAGTGCATGAAGATGTACATTACGTTTTTACAGCCAAATATATGTTCAAAATGTTTTAGGTGATGAGAACCTCCATGATATATCTAAACATGCTTCGGACCGTGACAGCTTCTTAAATAATAATAGTTACACTTTGTACAAAGTTATTATTTTGTACAAAACATTAACAAATTTTCTAGTTATCACCGTAACTTTACTTATATTTGAATAACTGTACAAATTACTAATAAAATATAAGACATTTTCTGTCTAAATCATTTCTAAATCCTGAAAATATAATAATAAATACAAGTTAACAATTAAACAAACTATAGAGCTGTAATGAAATTACAGAAATTCAAACAACATATAAATAAAGATATTCAAGTCGAGCTTAAGATATTTTTTGATTAAATATATCGATATTAAAAAAATCAATGTAAAAAATGAAACAAACGTTTTGATCTTTAATATGGTCATCTAATAAAGTTTACTAACTTATCTCTGAATTATGTATGTCTTATATTTGAACAACAGTAAATTAATGTTTTCGCGACTACATGTCAGTCAGTTTGATTACGAGACATCTCGTGCAATGTATTCCATGAGTATCGATCGATTGACGAGACGCACAAATATCCTATTACTAAGTTGCTCGTTGGCGCAGGCGCCACTTTCTATCAATTGCACGTGCGTTGGTGCGTTTCGATTCAGTAGTATCCGCGCGTTTCCTGAGCAATCATGAATGTCAGTGAACTTATTATATCACACCGTGACGCGAGTGATTACAGTATTCAGTTGAATCGTTGGTTTCTAAAACCGGTGGGTGCCTGGCCAAGTTTAGCTAAGACACTAGTCAAAGAAAAGGTGATTTCAACAATATTGATAATTATCTGTTACTCGTTGATAGCCTACACGGTCATACCTTGCATTCTGAACATCTTATTCGAAGAAACTGATGTGCAGAAAAAATTAAGAGCTATTGGTCCGTTAAATCACTGGTGCATGGGTGGCATGAATTACTTCTCACTGCTGTTTCGCAGACGCGATATACATCGTTGCGTGGAGCACATGAAAACCGACTGGCGGACGGTGACAGAGATTGGGGATCGGCAGGTGATGCTGAAATATGCTAAAGTCGGCCGTTTCGTTGCCGGGTTATGTGCAATTTTCATGCATGGTGGAGTATTCTCGCATAGCGTACTCCAGGGTACAACGCCGACATTCGAATGTATCGGGAATGTGAGCGTATCGGTGCATGTGTTACCGTGTCCCTCATACAGTAAATTCGTTGATACCACGCAGAGCCCAGCGGGCGAGATTGCGTTAACGCTGCAGCTCATCTCAAGTATCGTCGTCAATTCCGTCACAGTTGGCGCCTGTAGTCTTGCAGCGGTGTTCGCGATGCACGCGTGCGGTCAGTTGAATGTATTGATGAGATGGTTGGACCAGTTGGATGATCGAAAGCAGCAAAGCACGGTACAACATCGATTAGCGATCATTGTGGAGCATCACCTGAGAGTATTAAGGTAATAAATAAAAATAAAAAAGGACATAAATTTAAGTCTTAATTGATATTCCTGTGTGTGGTGTGTACTTAATGAATCAAAAATAAAATTTTTTATACTTGTTTTTGATTTTTAAGCTAATCTAGAAATTTTCTCACTCTTTTTTTCTTTTTTCAAATATAAATTAGTTTCAAGAAAATAATATTTATATATGTAAAAATATAATTTTAATTTACAGTTTCGTGACGCGGATGGAAGCACTTTTAAATCAGATATGTTTTGTGGAATTGCTAGGCTGTACATTTAATTTATGTATGCTCGGATATTACGTCATTACGGTACGCTAAAAAATAAAAAAGGTGAATATGTAATTAAGAAATATTGTACGACGTTTCACTTTTTAAATTATAATATGAAAGGCGCATATGCAAGAAATAATTAGTCGCAGAGGAAGTATTATAATACAATCAATAGTGAGAGTATGCGTCGCGATCTTTAATATTTGCAAATCACATAACTTACTGTACACATCTACTGACACTAATCACATCCTTAGAGTCAAGAAGCGTCAAATTTCAAAAGTAAATTATTAAATACTAAAAATAAATTATTAATATTTTCAAACTAAATATATACTAAAAATAAAATAAATGATTTAGTTCATAATAAGTTTAT
>NW_017259253.1:548212-566381 GCF_001594045.1 Atta colombica
CGGACGGTGACAGAGATTGGGGATCGGCAGGTGATGCTGAAATATGCTAAAGTCGGCCGTTTCGTTGCCGGGTTATGTGCAATTTTCATGCATGGTGGAGTATTCTCGCATAGCGTACTCCAGGGTACAACGCCGACATTCGAATGTATCGGGAATGTGAGCGTATCGGTGCATGTGTTACCGTGTCCCTCATACAGTAAATTCGTTGATACCACGCAGAGCCCAGCGGGCGAGATTGCGTTAACGCTGCAGCTCATCTCAAGTATCGTCGTCAATTCCGTCACAGTTGGCGCCTGTAGTCTTGCAGCGGTGTTCGCGATGCACGCGTGCGGTCAGTTGAATGTATTGATGAGATGGTTGGACCAGTTGGATGATCGAAAGCAGCAAAGCACGGTACAACATCGATTAGCGATCATTGTGGAGCATCACCTGAGAGTATTAAGGTAATAAATAAAAATAAAAAAGGACATAAATTTAAGTCTTAATTGATATTCCTGTGTGTGGTGTGTACTTAATGAATCAAAAATAAAATTTTTTATACTTGTTTTTGATTTTTAAGCTAATCTAGAAATTTTCTCACTCTTTTTTTCTTTTTTCAAATATAAATTAGTTTCAAGAAAATAATATTTATATATGTAAAAATATAATTTTAATTTACAGTTTCGTGACGCGGATGGAAGCACTTTTAAATCAGATATGTTTTGTGGAATTGCTAGGCTGTACATTTAATTTATGTATGCTCGGATATTACGTCATTACGGTACGCTAAAAAATAAAAAAGGTGAATATGTAATTAAGAAATATTGTACGACGTTTCACTTTTTAAATTATAATATGAAAGGCGCATATGCAAGAAATAATTAGTCGCAGAGGAAGTATTATAATACAATCAATAGTGAGAGTATGCGTCGCGATCTTTAATATTTGCAAATCACATAACTTACTGTACACATCTACTGACACTAATCACATCCTTAGAGTCAAGAAGCGTCAAATTTCAAAAGTAAATTATTAAATACTAAAAATAAATTATTAATATTTTCAAACTAAATATATACTAAAAATAAAATAAATGATTTAGTTCATAATAAGTTTATTTGTAATTTCTTTAATATTTAAATTATTTGAATATAATAAAGAAAATAAGAATCATTAATTGTGTTCAGCAGATTAAACTGTTGTGTAGCGGAGCGTTCATTACTATTGATGTATTCTTCTAGATCATCCAATAGTTGTGAGCGCTCATGGATCCGTTCCTCAACAGTTCAATCTTCTGAATAAACATGACCATTTCTAGCTGTGTTCCAAATTTATTGCCAATACTGAAAATGCGATAGTTTACGTGCACTATAGACTTTTAGTACAGTCAGTTCAATTTTGGAACATAGCGTCTATTGTAAACGTGAATCGGACCGCGTATAATTTGACCTGATCAGAAAGTAATGCCGCCATATTGTTAGTATGCATATATTCTCAGATATTGCTTCACGATTTTCTACTATAATATAACAATTTAATGTACACACATGTGTACATTAAATTGTTATATTATATATACATTATTATTTGAATGTTATCAATAAAACTTAATTATGTTAAATAATAATGATAAGATAAATTGTTAATATTTAAATTAACATATTATTCGATAATTTTCAGGGATGGAATGTAATAGAAAAAAAAACGTCAGTAGCTTATATGATTATTTACATATCCATGACTTTCAATATTTTTATATTCTGTTATATTGGCGAAATTGTCACGGAACAGGTAAAATAAAAGTTACGAAGTTTATAGTATAATATTTGCAAGGATTTATAAATTTAAAAAAATATGCCAATTTTTGATATTATAAAATATATAATTTGACAGTGTAAACAAGTAGGTGAGACAGTTTATATGACAAATTGGTATCGTTTGCCACATAAAACGGCTCAAAGTCTGATCTTAATTATCTCCCGCTCGAGTTGTGTGATCAAATTAACTGCAGGGAAACTATTTCATCTTTCTATCACAACTTTTGGTGATGTAAGTACGCCAAATGTATGTTACATATATTATGTTTTTTATCAGCCAAATATATATTCAAAATATTTTAGGTGATGAAAACCTCCATGATATACCTAAACATGCTTCGGACTATAACAGCTTCTTAGACAATAATAGTAATTTTGTATAAAGCGTTAGCAAATTTTCTAGTTATCACTATAACTTTATACATTCTGTTTAAATAACGTATAAATTATTAATAAAATATAAAGAACATCTAGTATATTTCTATATCTACATATAGTATATTTCTATATCCCGAAAAAATAATATAAATAAATAAAAATTATTAAGAATTAAATTGAAGCAAACTCTAAGGATCTAATGAAATAAATTCAAGCAATAAATAAATGAAGGCTATTTTAATCAAGCTTGTTTTCAACGCTGAATATATCGATATTTAATAAGAAATGATAAAACGAACATTTTCATCTTTAATATAATCATTGTCTGTGTCACAATAAGTATAAAATTATAAAAATATCCATAGAAATTTATTATGATTCTTATGACTATAAATACATATATAGTTGATGACTATAAAAACATATATAGTTTACCTGCACTATTTTAACTATTATGGTAAGCTAAAAATATGAATATATATTATCAGCACTTTATAATGCATTTATTTAAAAAATGTAAATACTAATTACGATTTTCTAGAATTGGAGCGATTTTAATGGAGCGCAAATGACATCGTATACGTATCTACGGCTCAATATTTTTATATTTTGTTATATTGGCAAAATTCTCACATAACAGGTAAATTATAATGAAATTATTGATAACTATTTTAACTATTAGAATCATCCGAATTATTATGCTTAAGAATGTACATAAGTTCCTTATTTAACTTCTGTATGGAGCCTCTAATGAAGTTCCAGTAACAACGAAGTTTTTCGGAATTAGATTGTTAGTCTAATGTTCAATCTGAGGGGAAATCTACAGTTTAATACTGAATTCAAATGGTGCTGATGATCAAAAGTCTCTTAATCATCAAGTAGAATCATTTTAGACTCCTTAAATGCTAAAAATCGCGTATGAAGATGAAGTTGAACCTGGATTTACAGATCGCGAGTTGACTCAGGCTTAACAAGTAGTAGTATTGAAACTACTACTTAATTATTTTATATTTAAAAAAATCATTTAATGATTTGAGCTTTGTAACTTGTATTGTTTCTTAATCGTTTTTCATATTTTTGAAAATATAAAAAACGTTATATAGAAATTTTATAAATATCTACATTAATTAATTTGTTAGTGTAAAAATGTTGGCAAAAAGGCATGTATGCCTAATTACCAAACGAATTACCAAATTAAAATGCTCTATTATTTTGAAAATAGCTCGATCGAATAACATTATCGAGAAAATATCACTATTTGGAGATAGTGAAGATTATTGCAATTGTCAATCGCAACTTTTGCCGATGTAATTAAAATGTAAATATTTACATAATAAATAGAAAATTATTCTTAATTTTAATATAAAAAAAAATATTCTTACAGGAGAGATAAGATTATAAAAAAGAGTAGCCTTTTTGAGATTACACGGATATTTTTCTAAAAGAAAATAATTTCTCCTCTGTTTAATATTCCCGAAAGATAACGATCGTAACACAACAATGAAGTTTACATATTATTTATATAATAAAGTTTACATACTATTACTTGAATTACAAATAAAAGTTTCATATTTAAAAAACAATAAATTTATGTCCGTATGTTATAGCAAATTTAATTTACGAGATATCGTTTATGAGACACCACGTGCAGCGTACACCATGAGTATCGATCGACTGACGAGACGCACAAATATCCTATTATTAACTATTACTGGTTGCTCGTTGGCGCAGGCGCTACTTTCTATCAATTGCACGTGCGTTTAAGTCGATTCAGTAGCATTCGCGCTTTCCATGAGCAATCATGACTGTCAATGATCATGTCATGTTACAACGAGACGCGAGTGATTATAGTATTCAATTGAATCGTTGGCTTCTAAAATTGGTGGGCGCTTGGCCAAGTTCAGCCTCGACAACAGTTAGAGAAAAGGTGTTTTCAACAATATTGATAATCATCTGCTACTCGTTGATAGCTTATACGGTCATACCTTGTATTTTGAATATCCTATTCGAAGAGACCGATGTACAGAAAAAATTAAAAGCTATTGGTCCATTAAGTCACTGGTGCATGGGTGGCATGAATTATTTCTCACTGCTGTTTCGCAGACGCGATATACATCGTTGCGTGGAGCACGTGAGGACTGATTGGCGGATAATGACAGAGATAGGAGATCGTCAAGTGATGTTCAAATATGCTAAATTTGGTCGTTTTGTAGCTGGGGTGTGCGCAATTTTCATGCACAGTGGTGTGTTCTCGCACGGCGTGCTGCGGGGCATCACGCCGACATTTGTATATATCGAAAACGTGAGCGTGTCAGTGCAGGTATTACCATGTCCCACGTACAGCAAATTCATAGATATTACAAAGAGCCCAGCAGGCGAAATCGCATTAACTGTGCAGCTCCTTTCGAGCATCGTTGTCAATTCCGTCACGGCCGGCGCCTGCAGTCTCGCAGCGGTATTTGCGATGCACGCGTGTGGTCAATTGAATGTACTGATGAGATGGCTAGACCAGTTGGACGATCGAAAGCAGCAAGATATGATACACCATCAATTGGCAATCATTGTGGAACACCATCTGAGAGTATTAAGGTAATACCGATATAAATTTAATGTTGATATTTCTGTTTGATGTATAAAAAATAAAATCATTTAAATTTTAATGATTCTGATTTTTAAGCCAATCCAAAATTTTATCTTATCTAACTCTCTTTTTCTTTCTCTCAATAATATATTATAACATAATTCCAAAACAAGTTTATATACACGTATATAATTGTAATTTACGTTACTTACAGCTTCGTGGCACAAATGGAAGCACTCTTAAATCAGATTTGTTTTGTAGAATTGCTAGGATGTACATTTAACTTATGTATGATCGGATATTATGTCATTACGGTATGTTAAAGTATTAAAAAAGTGAATGTGTAATTAAGACATACATATCGACATTGTATCACTTTTCATACTTAAATAAATTGCAAAATGAAAGACGCACTTGCAATAAATAATTATCGCCCAGAAAAAAATTGTCACAATACAACCAAGCGACAGCAAATATGATGTTGTAATTTGAAAATCACATAATCACTATATCTTTGGTGTAAAGGAGCATCAAATTTCAGAAAATAAGTGTTAGTAATTGTAATTTGAGTTTGGATCGATGAAAATAAGTCTAATCAAATAAAAGAAAATCCTATTTTCAGTCAAAGCGAATTTTAATGCATAAATATTTCAGTGAGAATTTATGTACAAAATTCTGTATACTTTTCGAGCCGACATTTTTCGGCCTTGAAACGCAATCATGAACAGAATTAGAAAGTAATATTAAATATTGAATTGACTTGATAAATATTGATTGTTCTGCTCTGTAAGATAAGATTATCATCAGTATTAGAATTATTATATTTGTGTTGTTCATTGAATATTAAACAAGAACAAATGATATGAATAAATGTGAATCTATGACTGTGAACAGCAAGTATATAGAAATTTTTCTTGCATGCGTTCTCCGATTTTCAACCATGATCCTCTACTGTCGTTACTGGATATATTGTGGCATCCTTATATTATTTTTCAACATTTAATAATACTTTTAATAATAATTGTATATATAAATTTCATAAATTATCATAAAACATTATGATATACTTTTAGGGATGGAATACTGTAGAGACGGCAATGACAATAGCTTGCATGATGATTATATATATATCCATGACCTTCAACATTTTTATATTTTGTTATATTGGCGAAACGGTAACAGAACAGGTAAAACATACAAATTATGAAATAAAAATTTTGTGGTATAATATATTCTCATATATATTCTTACATGTATTATATCTTGTCCAAGTTCTATTAAAAGCACTAAATACATGCATTTATCACAATTTTTTCATATTATGAAATAAATAATTTAATAGTGTAAACAAGTAGGACAAATAGCTTACATGACTAATTGGTATCATTTGCCATATAAAACGGCTCGAGGTCTGATCTTGATTATCTCCCGATCAAGTAGCGTGATCAAATTAACTGCAGGAAAATTAGTTCATCTTTCTATTGCAACTTTTGGTGATGTAAGTACACGAAGTGTATATTATAAGTGTATAGTATCATAGGCGCCGACTTGCGAAAAATATTGAAGGGGCACCGAGAAATAATGGAGGGGACACAACAATATTCACATTTTTGTAGTGCTACTGATAGATATAAATTGCTGAAATAACCAAAATTTATCAAATTAATGGAGATTTTAACAATTTCAGCGATTTATTTTCATCAAAAGTATCGCAAAAAGATGGATAATATTTTGTAGTTTACATCCACTTCTTCAGAGGATTATAATGTAAAAGTTATTTTGTAGGTAGTTATAGGAAAAGAACTCTCTTGTCCTTTCTCAGGTTTCTCTTTGGTATGTGGTGTCCCTGCACAAACAGTTCCTTCCAGTAGCATGTTCGGATTCTCATCTGAGTATCTCGGGTATCACGTCATCTTTGCTGTCTAACAAATGTTAAATAAAGATGACATGATACCCGAGGAATACTTTGATGGGAATTAGAACACGCTTCAACAAGCGACTTAGTATAATACAATAATCATCTCATCTTTGTTTAACATTGGTGAGCAACAAGAATATAATGATATAATGAACGGTGTCGTTACACCGCCTCTTGTTGGAAAGCACTCCTAGGATAGCAGAATGTCACTTTTAATTCGCCGCGTCAACGTTATGTATGGCGTATGTGGCCTTTCTCTCTTTTGGTTACAGAAATTAATTGCAATTGTTAAAAAAACCTTTTGTTAAAAAACCAAAAGATACAAATTATTGAGAAAGCATTGCACCTTTTAAAATTATTGGAGGAACAAAAAGTGGTTTGCCCCCCCCCCTCTGTAGTCGGCATATGTATATTATGTTTTACAACCATATATATGTTTAAAATGTTTTAGGTGATAAGATCCTCCATGATGTATCTAAACATGCTTCGAACTATGACAGCTTCTTAGACAATAATAGTTACACCATTTTGTATAAAGCATTAGCAAATTTTCTAGTTACCACTATAAATTTATATACTATATATAAATAACGTTATGAATTATTAATAAAATATAGGTCACCAAGAATATGTAATGTATTTCTATATCCCGAGAAAATAATATAAATAAATAAAAATTACTAAGAATTAAATTGAAGCAAATAAGAATCTAATGATATAAATTCAAACAATAAACAAATGAAGGCTATTTTAATCGAGCTTGTTTTCGACGCTATGTCGATATTCAGTGTAACAAATAATAACATGAACGTTTTGCTAAACGCTTTAACGCTTTAATATAATTATTATCACAATAAATATAAAATTATAAAGGTATCCATAGAAATTTATTATGATTCTTATGACTGTAAAAATATATAGTTTATTTAGTATGTAGTTTACCTGCACATTAATCTATTATGATAAGCTAAAAATATGAATATATGTTATCAGCACTTTATAATGCCTTTATTTAAAAAATGTTAATACTAATAATTAACTAATAATAACGATTTTCTAGAATTGGAGCTATTTTGATGAAGCCCAAACGACATCGTATATTATCGTATACGTATCTACGGCTCAATATTTTTATATTTTGTTACAAGACAAAATTCTCACGTAACAGATAATTTCTCGAAATTATAATGAAATCATTAACTATTTAGAATCATCCGCATTATTATGCTTAAGAATGTACATAAGTTCTTTATTTAACTTCTGTATGGAGCCTTTAATTAAGTTCCAGTAACAATGAAGTTTTTTTCGGAATTAAATTGTTAGTGTAATGTTTAATCTGAGGGGAAATCTACAGTTTAATGCTGAATTCAAATGGTGCTGATGATCAAAAGTCTCTTAATCACCAAGTCATTTTAGGTCCTTAAATGCTAAAAAAAATACTGTGTATGTAAGTGAACGTGGAATTGATTTACAGATCGCGATTGCTTAACAATACTACTATTTAATTATTTTATGTTTAAAAAAATCGTTTAATGATTTGAGCTTTGTAACTTGTATTGTTCCTTAATTGTTTTTCATATTTTTAAAAATAAAAAAACGCTTATACAGAAATTTTATGAATATCTATTAATTAATTTGTTAGTGTTAAGTAAAAATGTTGGCAAAAAGGCATATATGCCTAATTACCAAACGAATTATCAAATTAAAATGCTCTATTATTTTGATAATAACTCGATCGGATAACATTATCGAGAAAATATCACTATTTGGAGATAGTAGAGATTATTGCAATTGTCAATCGCAATTTTTGCCGATGTAATTAAAATGTAAATATTTACATAATAAATAGAAAATTATTCTAAATTTTAATATTAAAAAAATAAATATTCTTACAGGAAAAATAAGATTATAAAAAAGAGTATCTTCTTGAGATTACACGAGTATTTTTCTAAAAGAAAATAATTTCTCCTCTGTTTAATATTCCCGAAAGATAACGATCGAAACACAACAATGAAGTTTACATATTATTTATATAATAAAGTTTACATACTACTACTTGAATTATAAATAAACGTTTCATATTTAAAAAACAATAAATTTATGTCCGTATGTTATAGCAAATTTAATTTACGAGATATCGTTTATGAGACACCACGTGCAGCGTACTCCGTGAGTATCGATCGACTGACGAGACGTACAAATATCCTATTATTAACTATTACTGGTTGCTCGCTGGCGCAGGCGCTTGGCCAAGTTCTTTCTATCAATTGCACGTGCGTTTAAGTCGATTCAGTAGCATTCGCGCTTTCCATGAGCAATCATGAATGACAATGATCATGTCATGTTACAACGAGACGCGAGTGATTACAGTATTCAATTGAATCGTTGGCTCCTAAAACTAGTAGGCGCTTGGCCAAGTTCAGCCTCGACAACAGTTAGAGAAAAGGTGTTTTCAACAATATTGATAATCATCTGCTACTCGTTGATAGCTTATACGGTCATACCTTGTATTTTGAACATCCTATTCGAAGAGATCGATGTGCAGAAAAAATTAAGAGCTATTGGTCCATTAAGTCACTGGTGCATGGGTGGCATGAATTATTTCTCATTGCTGTTTCGCAGACGCGATATACATCGCTGCGTGGAGCACGTGAGGACTGATTGGCGGATGATGACAGAGATAGAAGATCGTCATGTGATGTTCAAATATGCTAAATTTGGTCGTTTTATCGTCGGGCTATGCGCAATTTTCATGCATGGCGGCGTATTCTCGCATACCATATTGCAAGGTGTCACGCCGAAGTTCGAAAGTATCGGAAATGTAAGCGTGAAGGTGCGTGTGTTACTGTGTCCCACGTACAGCAAGTTCATAGATATTACAAAGAGTCCAACAGGCGAAATCGCATTAACTATGCAGCTCCTTTCGAGCATCGTTGTCAATTCCGTCACGGCTGGAGCCTGCAGTCTCGCAGCGGTGTTTGCGATGCATGCGTGTGGTCAATTGAATATATTGATGAGATGGCTAGATCAATTGGACGATCAAAAGCAGCAAGATATGGTACACCATCAATTGGCAATCATTGTGGAGCACCATCTGAGAGTATTAAGGTAATACCGATATAAATTTAATGTTGATATTTCTGTTTGATGTATACAAAATAAAATCTTTTATATTTTAATGTTTCTGATCTTTAAGCCAATCCAAAATTTTATCTTATCTGACTCTCTTTTTCCTTCTCTCAATGATATATTATAACATAATTCCAAAACAAGTTTATATACACGTAAATAATTGTAATTTACGTTACTTACAGCTTTGTGGCACAAATGGAAGCACTTTTAAATCAAATTTGTTTTGTAGAATTGCTAGGATGTACGTTTAACTTATGTATGATCGGATATTATGTCATTACGGTACGTTAAAGTATTAAAAAAGTGAATGTGTAGTTAAGACATATATATCACATTGTATCACTTTTCATACTTAAATAAATTGCAAAATGAAAGACGCACTTGCAATAAATAATTATCGCCCAGAAAAAAATTGCCACAATACAACCAAGCGACAGCAAACATGATGTTGTAATTTTAAAATTACATAACCACCATATCTTTGGTGTAAAGGAGCATCAAATTTCAAAAAAGTGTTAGTAATTGTAATTTGAGTTTGGATCGATGAAAATAAGTCTAATCAAATAAAAGAAAATCCTATTTTCAGTCAAAGCGAATTTTAATGCGTAAATATTTCAATGAGAATTTATGTACAAAATTCTGTATACTCTCTTTTCGAGCCGACATTTTTCGGGCTTGAAACGCAATCATGAACAGAATTAGAAAGTAATATTAAATATTGAATTAACTTGATAAATATTGATTGTTCTTGATTGTTCTGCTCTGTAAGATAAGATTATCATCAGTATTAGAATTATTATATTTGTGTTGTTCATTAATATTAATATTAAACAAGAACAAATGATATGAATAAATGTGAATCTATGACTGTGAACAGCAAGTAACGTCGCTACATAGAAATTTTTCTTGCATGCGCTCTCCGATTTTCAACTATGATCCTCTACTGTCGTTACTGGATATATTGTGGCATTGCATCCTTATATTATTTTTCAACAATTTGTTATATATAATATTATTTTTCAACATTTAATAATACTTTTAATAATAATTGTATATATAAATTTCATAAATTATCATTATGATATACTTTTAGGGATGGAACACTGTAGAGACGGCAATGACAGTAGCTTGCATGATGATTATATATATATCCATGACCTTCAACATTTTTATATTTTGTTATATTGGCGAAACGGTAACAGAACAGGTAAAAAATACAAATTATGAAATAAAAATTTTGTGGTATAATATATTCTCATATATTCTTACATGTATTATATCTTGTCCAAGTTCTATTAAAAGCACTAAATATATGCATTTATCACAATTTTTCCATATTATGAAATAAATAATTTAATAGTGTAAACAAGTAGGACAAATAGCTTACATGACTAATTGGTATCATTTGCCATATAAAACGGCTCGAGGTCTGATCTTGATTATCTCCCGATCAAGTAGCGTGATCAAATTAACTGCAGGGAAATTAGTTCATCTTTCTATCGCAACTTTTGGTGATGTAAGTACACGAAGTGTATATTATAAGTGTATATTATCATAGGCGCCGACTTGTGAAAAATATTAAAGGGGCATCGAAAAATAATGGAGGGGACACAACAATATTCACATTTTTGCGGTGTTACTGATAGATATAAATCGTTGAAATAAAATTTATCAAATTAACTAAAATTTATAGAATTAATGGAGATTTTTAACAATTTCAGCGATTTATTTTCGTCAAAATGATCGCAAAAAGATGGATAATATTGTGTAGTAGATATCCACTTCTTCAGAGGATTATAATGATACAAGATATGTTGCAGATAATTACAGGAAAAGAACTCTCTTGTCCTTTCTCAGGTTTCTCTTTGGTATGTGATGTCCCTGCACATACAATTCCTTCCAGTAACATATTCGGATTCTCATCTGACCCCGGGTATCACGTCATCCTTGCTGTCTAATAAATGTTAAACAAAGATGACATGACACCCGAGGAATACCTTGATAGGAATTAGAACACGCTTCAACAAGCGATTTAATTTAATACGATAATCATTTCATCCTTATTTAACATTGGCGAACAACAAGAATATAATGATATAATTAACTGTGTCACACTGTGTCATTACACTGTCTCTTGTTGAAAGGCACTCTTAGGATAGCAGATGACGGATGTCACTTTTAATTCACCGCGTCAACGTTATGCATAGTGTGGCCGGGCCTTTTTCACTTTCACTTTTACTAATTACAGAAATTATTTGCAATTGTTAAAAAAACTTTTGTTAAAAGACCAAAAGATACAAATTATTGAGGGAGCATTGCATCCTTTAAAATTATTGGGGGAGCAAAAAGTGGTTTCCCCCCCCCCCCGTAGTCGGTGCCTATGTATATTATGTTTTACAATAATATATATGTTTAAAATGTTTTAGGTGATAAGATCCTCCATGATATATCTAAACATGCTTCGGACTATGACAGCTTCTTAGACAATAATAGTTACCATTTTTGTATAAAGCAAATTTTCTAGTTATCACTATAAATTTATATACTATGTATAAATAAACGATATTATTAATAAAATATAGGACACCTATACCAGAATATATTTCTATATCCTATACCAGAATATATTTCTATATCCCGAGAAAATAATATAAATAAATAAAAATTTCTAAGAATTAAATCGAAGCAAATTATAAGGATCTAGTGATATAAATTCAAATAAATGAAGACTATTTTAATCGAGCTTGTTTTTGATGTTATATCAATATTCAGTGTAAGAAATGATAAAACGAACGTTTCTTTAATATAGTCATCTGTGTCACAATAAATATAAAATTATAAACATATCTATATAAATTTACTATGATTCTTATGACTATAGAAACATACATAGTTTACTTGTATATTTATCTATTATGATATGCTAAAAATACGAATGTATTATTAACACTTTGTAACGTCCTTATTTATAAAATGTACTACTGTAATGTAATACTAATTTCAGATTTTCCAGAATGGTGTGCTTTTGATTCAGCACGAATGATATCATATATTATCATATATGTACCTATGACTCAATATTTTTATATTTTATTACAACGACGAGAATCTTACGAGACAGGTAATTCCTCAGGAAATGTATAAGAACCAGAATTATCCGAATTATTATACTTAAGAATGTACGTAAGTTCCTGCGAGTATAGGGACTCTAATGAAATGTTAGTGACAATGAATTTTTTTTTAATTAGATTGTTAGCGTAATGTTTAATCTCCAATCTGAAAAGGATCTACAATTTAATTGTCAAATTGGTGATCAAAATCTCTTAATTACCATTTGGGCTCTTCAAACACGAAAAAACGTGTATATGGGTTTTGAACTCAGATTTAAGATGGAATCATACGATACTTGATTTCTTGAATGATATAAACAACGTAAGCATGAATGTTGCTATGCTTGATTTGATGCATACAGTTTGACGTTTAACAAATAACTATTTAAAATTATTAAAAAATTATTAGCAATTATTACATTAGCAATTGTTACATTTGATGGATGCATGCAAGGAATAAGCTATGAACTAATCCATAATCAATATAAAAATCGTGTACATGCAGCGCTTAATACATCAACGAATTTTAGCATACATCAAAGAAGGCATGACTGTATGCGTGTTATCATTCAAGAAATGAATTCAAGCCTTGTGATTCCATCTTTACAAATAGTTAATCAATTACACCGAGCCGCAAATCATTTGACGCCTAATACTTAAGAATATTGGATTTAGGCCCAACTTAAAACTCTATCTGTCTCGTTTTAAAGCCAAAAAGAGACAGAAAGAGTTTTAAGCTTCATTTAAAATCAAAGTAACGTTGGTGTAATCGAGTCTTAATTATTCTATGTTAAAAAAAATCATTTAATGACTTGAGTTGTGACTTGAATTGTTTCTTAAATTTTTCTCCCATTTCTGAAAATATAAAAAACACTTATATAGAAATTTTAGAAATTTTACGAACCTACGAATATCTACATTAATTAATTTATTAGTTAGTAGTGTAAAAAAGTTGGCAAAAAGACATATGACTAATTGAAACGCATTAAAATTGTCATTATCATTCTGATAATAGCTCAATAAGATATCGTTATCGAGAGATTATCACTGGAAATTATTGCAATTGTCAATCGCAACTTTTGGTGATGTAATTTTAAAATGTATTTATGTAAAAAAAAATAAATTATTCTCAACATTAAAAAGTTAAATATTTCTTAATAGTTAATATTTCTTACAAATAGAGATGAGATTATACAAATAGTGTCTTCTTGAGATTACGTGTATTTTTCTAGAAAAAAAAAATTTCTATTTGGTTAATATTCCCGAAAGATAACGAAACACAATAATGAAGTTTATATACATATCTACTTGTATAATAAAGTTCACATACATAATCTGAATTATATATATATAAAAGTTTCATATTTGAAAAACATTAAATTTATCTTTGCGAATACGTGTTATAGCAAATCGTTTATGAGACATCACGCATCGTACACCGTGAGTATTGATCGACTAATGAACGCACAAATATCCTATTACCTGTTACTGTTTCTCCCTGGCGCAGGCGCCGCTTTCTGCGCGCATGTTTAAGTCAATTCAGTAGCATCCGCACGTTCTGTGAGTAATCATGGATATCAATAAACGTGTCATGTCACACTTGGACGCGAGTGATTACAGTATTCAGTTGAATCGTTGGTTCCTAAAACCAGTGGGCGCTTGGCCACGTTCAGCCTCGACGACCATCAAAGAAAAAGTGATTTCAATAGTACTGATAATTATCTGTTATTCATTAATAGCCTACACGGTCGTACCTTGCATTCTGAACATCTTGCTCGAAGAGACCGATATGCATAAAAAGTTACAAGCTGTTGGTCCGTTAAATCACTGGAGTATGGGTGGCATGAATTACTTTTCACTGCTGTTTCGCAGCCGCGATATATATCGTTGCGTGGAGCACGTGAGGACTGATTGGCTTATAATAACAGATATAGAAGATCGGCAAATAATGCTGAAATATGCCAAATTTGGTCGTTTTGTCGCTGGATTGTGCGCAATTTTCATGCATAGCGGTGTGTTCTCCCATAGCGTGATGCAGGGCATCATACCTACATTTGTATATATCGGGAATGTGAGCGTGTCGATACATATATTACCGTGTCCCACGTACAGCAAGTTCATAGATATTACGAAGAGCCCAGCGGGTGAAATTGCGTTTACCGTGCAGCTCATCTCGAGCATCGTCGTTAATTCCGTTACCGCCGGTGCCTGCAGTCTTGCAGCGGTGTTTGCAATGCACGCATGTGGCCAGTTGAATATACTGATGAGATGGCTGGACCAGCTGGACGATCGAAAACAGCAGGATATGATACAACATCGATTGGCAATTATTGTGGAGCACCATCTGAGAGTATTAAGGTAATATCGATATAAATTTAAAAGTTAATATCTCTGTTTGAAAAAATAAAATCTTTTATATTTTGATGCCTTTAATCTTTGAGCCAAAAAACTATATCTAATCTGATTCTTTTTTTCCTTCTCTTAATATATTATAATTTAGTTCCAAAAAAAGTTTATATATGTAAAATGTAATTATAATTTACAGCTTCGTGGCACGAATGGAAGCACTTTTAAATCAGATATGTTTTGTAGAATTGTTAGGATGTACGTTTAACTTATGTATGCTCGGATATTATATTATTACGGTACGCTAAAAAATTAAAAAGTAAATGTGTAATTAAGACACATGTAGGACTTTATATACTTAAATAAATTGCAAAATGAAAAACGCACATACAAGAACTATCGCAGAGAAAAAATTGCCACAATACAACCAGCGACAGCAAACATATGTTATGATTTGAGAATCATGTGAGTATCGTCATATCTTTGATATAAGGAAGCATCAAATTTCAGAAGATAAGTATTAATAATTATAATTTAAGATTAGATTGATGAAAATAAAAGAGAAAATCCTGTTTTTAGTCAAAGCAAATTTTAATTAAATATTTCAGGGTGAATTTATATACAAATCCAATTCTGTAAACATTTTGCAAATCGACATTTTTTAGTCTTGAAATGCAATCATGAACAGAATTAGAAAGATAATATCATATATTAATTTGACTTGGTTATTTTTATAAAATAAGATTTATTATCATCATCAGTATTAGAATTACTTCGTTCTTGTTTTTTAAATGTTGAACAAGAATAAATACTCACAAATGTTGTAAATGTGAATCAGACTGTGTTATGACTTGACGAACAACAAATAACGCTGATCACACGGTAATTTTTTGTGCATCCGCTGTCAGATTTTGGCCCATGATCTTCGTCTACTGTCGTACTGGATGTACTGTGGCATTGCGTTCTTATATTATTTTTTAGAAATATTTAACATATAATAATACTTTTAATAATAATTATATATATAAATTGCATTACATAAATTGTCATAATACATTATGATAAACTTTCAGGGATGGAATACAATAGAAACAAAAATGACAATAGCTTGTATGATGATTATATATATATCCATGACTTTCAACATTTTTATATTCTGTTATATTGGCGAAACGGTAACAGAACAGGTAAAAAATATAAATTATGAAATAAAAATTTTATGTATAATATATAGGGCGAGTAAGAAATCCTGGACTGGTGCAATATTTGAAAACTAAGCATTTCCGAAAGAAATGTTTCTTAGAAAAGTTGTAGGGTTTTTAAGTGATTTATTCACTGATCTGTTCAGTCTAACATTGGGTGGCGTCAATAAGATCAGATCAAGATTAACATCGATTTTTTGCAATGGCACATCCTATTTTTGATTCCAGAATTTAATCGCAGAATCTAATCTAATCTAATAGCTGGTCAAAACCTTTCAAAACACTACAATAAAGTTATTTTTCATTAAGTACTTTTTGATTTATAAGGCTCAAAAGTTATAGTACCGCCTGCATTAGCATTACACAAGGTGTTCGACCAACTGTACTTCTTATTTTCATTTTTACGTAAAAATGAATTTTTTTACAAAAATTTTACGAAAATAAGGGGAATAATCTTTAATGATCTTGACAAACGTTATCCAAGACATGATCCTGAACAATATTCAAGAGGTTTTAGCCGTCGGACGGCTTACAGCTCGATAGCATTACATCTTGCGTAATATTAATACCGGCGGTACAATAACTTTCGAGCCTTATAACTGGAAAAGCACTCAATACAAACTGTATTTGTGTATGTAAATTTTATTATAGTGTTTTGAAAAACTCTCGACATCGGTTATTAGATTCTGAAATAAAAAATAGGGTGTTCTTTTTAAAAAAATTAATGTGACTTTGATCTAAACGTATAAAAACGTAAAAATGTATAAAAATATATAAAAACGTTGGCGACGCTACCTGAGGTCAAACTGATAAGATCAGTGTATAGATCATTTAAAACCGTACAATTTTTATAGGAGAATTTCTTTCGGAAATGCTTAGTTTTCGAGATATTTCACTTTTTACTCATCCTATATATACATACAATACATTGTATATATATATATATATATATATATTTTCTGAATTTTATAAAAAAAAAGTGCTAAATATATTATCACAACTTTTCCACATTATAAAATAATTTAATAGTGTAAACAAGTAGGAGAAATAGCTTACATGACTAATTGGTATTGTTTGCCACATAAAACGGCTCGAAGTCTGGTCTTAATTATCTCCCGATCGAGTAATGTAATCAAATTAACTGCAGGGAAACTATTTCATCTTTCCATCGCAACTTTTGGTGATGTGAGTGCACATTAATGTAAATATATTATATTTTTGCGGCCAAATACATTTCCAAAATGTTTTAGGTAATGAGAACCTCCATGATATATCCAAATATGCTTCGAACCATGACAGATTCTTAGATAATGAGATTTATATCATTTTGTACAAAGCGTTAGCAAATTTTCTAGTTACTATAATTTCATATTATATTTGAATAATAGTATGTATTACTAATAAAATACAAGATATCTATTATCTATATCACTTTTAAATCCTAAAAATAAGATGTAAAAATTATTATTGAAAAATTAATATTTCTTTAAGTAATAATTTTTATCTTTTATCGCTAAACAAATTTTCTATATATTACATTTGAAAGTAATATAAAATAAGTGATAGCGATTTAGAAACTGAATCATAAATTATTTCAATAAGAAATAGATACGTTTGTAGAAAAATTAATAACATAAAATGAGATTTTATTCAAAATGTAAAATTGTTGAATATAAATGTTTTACTGAATTGTTTCATGTGTGTAT